>NW_024499629.1:182617-189652 GCF_017590055.1 Onychostruthus taczanowskii
GGTGCCCAGCCCCCCAAGACCCCCAGCCCGTCCCGCTGCCCCCGGGCGCGTCCCCCAGCCCAGGGCCGCTCCCCCTTCCCTGCGCCGGGACGCTCCCGGGGGCAGCGGGGCCGAGGGGACCGGGTGGGTCCGTGCGGTACCGGGGCGAGGTTCGGGGCCGGCGGGCTCGGCCCTGGGGTGCTGCGGGGCTGGGGCGGTGCCAGGGAAGGTGCGGGACGGGACCGCTGCGGAACGGGGCGCGGGGCTGGGGGCTGCGGAGCTGGGGAGGGCCCGGGGAAGGTGCGGGACCGGGGGTGCTGCGGGACCGCTGCGGTGCCGGGAGGTTCGGGGCCGGTGCGGAGCCGAGGGCGGTGCGGGGCTGCTCCCGCCCGCGGCTCCTCCCGTCCCGCCGGGCTCCTCCCGCCCGCCGGCCCCGGCGATATTTAACCTGGGCCGCGGCGGGGAGCGGCAGCGCCGAGCGGGGACAGAGCCGAGCCCGGGGCAGCGCAGCCCGACCCCGCTCAGGTAGCGCCGGGACCCCGCGCCGCGCCCGGCTGCGGCACAGGCGGCGAGCGGAGCGGGGGCAGGACGGGAAGGGGGCTGCGATCTGGAGCCGGAGCCCGGCGAGACCCCCCCGGGGAGCCGCCCGCCCCGCGTGTCCCGCAGCCGCCGCTCGTCCCGTCCCGCCCGGCCATGCGAGCCCCGGCCCCGCTGGCGCTGGGTTGCGTCAGCTTCGCGCTGTGCCTGCTGGAGCTGCCCCACGGCCGGGGCCTGCCGCCGCGCAGGTGAGGGACCCTGCCCGGAACCCCCTGCCCGACCCCTGCCCTGATCCCTGTCCCGACCCCTGCCCGGAACCCCTGCCCGACCCCTGCCCGGAACCCCCTGCCCGAGTCCTGCCCGACCCCTGCCCGGACCCTCTGCCGGACCCCTGCCCGATCCCTGCCCCGATCCCTGCCCGGAACCCCCTGCCCGACCCCTGCCCGGAACCCCCTGCCCGATTCCTGCCCGACCCCTGCCCGGACCCTCTGCCGGACCCCTGCCCGATCCCTGCCCCGATCCCTGCCCCGCTCATGCTGCCCGGCCCCGCACCCCCTTTTCCCGCACCCCATGCCCGCCACCCAGCCCCGCGCCCTCCCCGTCGCCCCCCGCCCCCGCAGCTGCCCGGGCTGGGGGCCTGGGGGGTCCCGGGGCAGCGTCTCCTGCCGGGCCCCCACCCCGGGGACGCGGTGCCTTGGGGACTGGGGGCAGCGGGGACAGGCACGCCCGGAGGTGCGGGGGTGCCGAGGTGTGCCAGGTGTGCAGAGGTGTGCCAGGTGTGCCAGGTGTGCCAGAGCCGCCGGGGGCTGGCACAGGCCGGGACAGAGATTTTGTGTGTGCAGGAGCTCGGCGGTGCCGCGGCCGCTCTGGGTGCCCGGGCCGGGGGTCTCTGGGATGCTGAAGGGGTCAGCCTGGGGTCGGGGCAGCCCCCCGTGTGAGCGTGCACACCCCGCACGTGCGGGTGCGTGCCCCGGCTCGGGAGCGCGCCTGGGCCGGGCCCGGGGATCCCCGCCTGGCTCGGGGGGCGCGGGAGAGGCAGCCCGGGCAACTCCCGGGTGGGGGGCACCGGGGCACCCCCACCCCACCGGGCCCGGGCAGCCCCTGCCGGGCCGGGGGGCGGGCTGGGCTGGGGTCCTCTGGGTTAAAATGGGGAGGAAATATTGAAAAAAGGTAAAAGAGAGGGACGGGTCTAAGGACTGGACCAAACCCTCCAAGTTCCTTGGGAAGTTCCAAGGGGGGGTCCCCTGAGGAAAAGGCGTCCCCGGGACACCCAGGACAGGGGCAGGGGCCGTGGGAACGGGGGGGGCTCCGGGGGGACCAGCGCTGGCCCGGTGCTGTCGTGTGTGCGGCACACGTGTCGTGTGCCCGGGGTACGTGTGTGCCTGCAGGTAGCGGCGGCTCCCCTGCTCCGGCTGCTTCCTCCTCCTCCTCCTCCTCCTCCGGCTCCTGCTCCTCCTCCCCTCCGGAAGCCCCGTGCTCAGCGCTGGCTCCGGGCTCAGGAGGTGCCCGGTGCCACCCCCCGAGGCTGTCGCGGTGCCACCGCCGTGCCCGGGAGCTGAGCTGCGTCCCCCTGACCCTGCCCCTTCTCTCCCGCAGGGCCACCCCGGCGCGGAGCCCCCCGGAGCGGATCCCCGCTCTGCCGGGAGACCCCGCGGCCCCGCAGCCCATCGGGACCCTGCGGCACCGAGCTCCGGTTCCCCGGCACGGCCCGTGGGCCGCCCCCCGGCCCCCGCCGTGGCACGTCCGGCGCCTCATCCTGCGGCACGACCGACGGCACGACCCCCGGCACGACCCCCGGCCGCCCCGGGGCCGGCGCCACGCCGGGGGGCACCTGGTGCGGGTGGGCTGCGTGCTGGGCACCTGCCAGGTGCAGAACCTGAGCCACCGCCTGTGGCAGCTGCGGGGACAGTCCGGCCGCCGCGACTCGTCCCCCATGAACCCCAACAGCCCCCACAGCTACGGCTGAGGGGGGGGCGCGCCCCCGCCCCGCGGGACCCCCGAAGCAGCGCCACTGCTCCTCCGCGCCGCCGGGGCCGGCCCCGGGGGGCTCCGGCAGCCGCAGCCCCCTGATGGAGCGCCGGGGACGGACGGGAGCTGGCAGCGGCGCCCTGGGGATCGGCGGTGGCCCGTGGTGACCCGCAGAGACTGGCGGTGGCCCAGAGCTGGCCCGCAGTGACTCTTGGTGGCTCGGAGTGGCCCCTGGTGGCGGCCCGTGGTGACCCGGGGTGGCCGGCGGTGGGTCCAAGGGCCACCGGGAATCCCGCTGACCGCAGCAGCACCGGCACCTTGTGCAAGACCCTCCGGCCGCGCTCCTGCTGACTCAGCATTCCCGTGGTGCTGCGGCACCCCCGGAGCCCTCCAGGGCACCCCAGCCCTTCCCCGCGGTGACACTGGGGCGGGGGACCCCGCTCCGGGCTGGGGACGAGGCAGCCAGCCCCCAGCACCTTCCCCAGCTTGGGGGTCCCGGTGGGGGCTGGCACTTCCCGGGTGCTGGGGGGGTCCTGCCCTCCTCATGAACATTGTCCCCTCCCCTGGCACCTGTGCCCAGCCTGTGTCACCCACAGCCCGGCAGGAGCTGGCCATAGGGAGATGTCCCCAAATGTGGGGGGCAGTGGAAAGGTTGGGGTTCTGTGCCCCACTGCTGCCCTGTCCCGGACCTGTCCCCACTCCTGGCCCTGTCCTGTCCAGCCCTGTCCCCTGACCCCCACGTCGTGTCCCCACAGGCTCAGTGGGTGCCCATGGACACGAGGGGACACGTGTGACATCCCTGTCACCCCGGGGTGCCGCTGTCACCCCTCAGGGCTGTCACCTGCCAGGGCCATCACCCCACGGCGCTGTGGGACAGGGATGTGTGACCCCAGGTCACTGTCCCACCCCCTCCTGGGAGCAGCTTCAGCAGCCCCCCCAGAGCAGCAGCCCAAATCCCTCCAGAGCAGCCCTGTCCTCCCAGGAGCACCCCCGTTCCCAGAGCACCCCATTCCCAGAGCACCCCGTTCCCAGAGCACTCCATTCCCACAGGAATGTGCCCATTCCCCCAGAGCACCCCATTCTCAGGAACACCCCATTCCTGGGAACACCCCATTCTTAGGAACACCCTATTCCCAGAACACCCTATTCCTGGGAGCACCCAGCCCCCGGAGCACCCCAATCCTCTGGGAGCTCCCCAGCCCCCCATTCCCCAGAGCACCCGGCTGTCCCTGGAGGTTTAGGGACAGGATGTCCCCTGGGTGCCACACGAACGGAGCTGTCCCTGGGTGTCCATCCCCTGGGTGTCCCAGTTTCAGGACAGGATGTCCCAGGAATGTCTCAAGGTGTCCCGGGATGTCCTGGGATGGGATCCCATGGGTGCCACCAGGAGCTGTGTTCACCCCACGGGTGTCCCAGGACCTCCCGTACCCCGTGGAGCTGCCGAGGGGCGCGGGGGTCCCGAGGGGCGCGGGGTCCCCAGGCCTTTGTCCCCTCCCCCGGGTGCCCCGCTGAGCCCGGTGGGTGCCCGAGCCATCCTGGCCCAGGTGGCTGCTTCCCGGGAACCCTGGTTTGTGTGGAATAAAGAAAGTGTGTGAGGAGGAGCCGCGATGGAGCATGGTGATCCCGTGGGGATGGGGCAGGGATGGGACACAGTGATCCCATAGGGATGGGGCATGGTGATCCCATAGGGATGGGATATGGATGGGATGGGGGGATCCCATGGGGATGGGGCAGGGATGGGATGTGGTGATCCCGTGGGGATGGGGCAGGGATGGGACACAGTGATCCCATAGGGATGGGGCATGGTGATCCCATAGGGATGGGATATGGATGGGATGGGGGGATCCCATGGGGATGGGGCAGGGATGGGATGTGGTGATCCCGTGGGGATGGGGCAGGGATGGGACACAGTTATCCCATAGGGATGGGATATGGGATGTGGTGATCCCATGGGGATGGGGCATGGTGATCCCATAGGGATGGGATATGGGATATGGGATGTGGTGATCCTGTGGGGATGGGGCAGGGATGGGACACAGTTATCCCATAGGCATGGGGCACGGTGATCCCATAGGGATGGGATATGGGATGGGATGTGGTGATCCCATAGGGATGGGGCAGGGATGGGGCACGGTGATCCCATAGGGATGGGGCAGGGATGGGATGTGGTGATCCCATAGGGATGGGGCAGGGATGGGATGTGGTGATCCCGTGGGGATGGGGCACGGTGATCCCACAGGGATGGGGCAGGGATGGGATGTGGTGATCCCATGGGGCTGGGATATGCGATGGAATGTGGTGATCCCATCGGGATGGGGCACAGTGATCCCGTGGAGATGGGACACGGTGATCCCGTGGGGATGGGATATGGGATACAGGATGTGGTGATCCCGTGGGGATGGGCAGGGGTGGCCAAGGGGCGGCCGTGTCCAGGGACAGGCACGGAGTCCCCCCGGGGCAGGAGGTGACAGGCGGGGGCTGTGTCCACAGGGATGTGGGGACAGTGGGGACACACACACGCGCGTGTGCCACCCCCGATGCCCGGCCGTGCCCGTGCCCACACGTGCCCATGTCCGGCCGTGTCCCTGCCCTGTCCTGGCCGTGCCCACACGTGTCCTGCCCACCCGTGCCAGCCCGGGCCGGGCCCGGTCATACCCGTGCCATCGCGCTGTCCCCGTCCCCCCCGGGCAGTGCCAGCCCGGTGTCCCCGCTCTGTCCCAAGCCTCCCCGTGCCCCCCGTCCCCAGGGCCCGTTCCGCTCCCCACGTCCCTGCGGGGTCACCCCGCGGCCGCACCCGGGGGTCCCCAGCTCGGGGCCGGCCCAGGGGTCCCCCAGCCCCCTCCGGGAGCCGCAGCCCCCCAGGCGGGCGCGGGGTCAAACATTAACCGGGGCGGGTTAACTGGTCACCGATTGTCCCCGCGGGGCCGGGCGGGCCCCCCGCGCCACCCCCCGCCATAAAAGCGGGGGGGCGGCGGCCGCCCCGCAGCCAGGGAGCCCCCAGACCCAGCATGAGCAGCCTGCAGGAGGTGAGTGGGGCGGGGGGCTCGAGGCTGCACCGGGGGGACAGACACACCGGGGTGGGGGGGGGGACAGATAGACTGGGGGGGGGAACAGACACACCCGGACCACCCCAAACCCGGGGGGCAGAGGAGACCCCCCGGCGATGCTGTCCCTGCTGGGGGGTGCCACCCCACCCCAAAGGGCCCAGCTGGGGCGGTCCCGAGGCCATGGGGAGCTGCTCCCCACCCTGGGCGGGGTTGGGGGGCAGGGCCAGCCTGGGGGGTGTCCCACAGCACCCATGGGGCTGAGCAGGGACCCTCTCGCTGTCCCCAGTGGGGACCCCCGGACTGCTGTCCCCACCTAGGGACAGCCGGGGCTGGACCCCCCCAGGGATCGGGGACGCCACCCCCAGGTCCGTCTGTGCCCGGGGGGGATCAGTGTGCGCTGATCGGTGACACCGTGTGACACAATCACAGATAGTGTGTGATAGGGCGTGTCACCGTGTGACAAAGTGTGACATTGTGTGATAGTGTGCGACGCTGTGTGACACCAATGCATTGGTGGGTGACACTGTGACCCCCTGTGCCGGTGTGATCCCAGGCATGCGGGTCTCTCCTTGGTACCAGTGTCCCCCTGTCCCCAACCTCCTGCCCCTGTGTCCCCCTGTCCCCAACCTCCTGTCCCTGTGTCCCCCTGTCCCCAACCTCCTGTCCCTGTGTCCCCTTGTCCCCAACCTCCTGCCCCTGTGTCCCCCTGTCCCCAGCCTCCTGTCCCTGTGTCCCCCTATCCCCAACCTCCTGTCCCTGTGTCCCCCTGTCCCCAACCTCCTGTCCCTGTGTCCCCTTGTCCCCAACCTCCTGCCCCTGTGTCCCCCTGTCCCCAGCCTCCTGTCCCTGTGTACCCCTGTCCCCAACCTCCTGTCCCCAACCTCCTGCCCCTGTGTCCCCCTGTCCCCAACCTCCTGCCCCTGTGTCCCCCTGTCCCCAGCCTCCTGTCCCTGTCCCCTGTCCCCGTCCCGCGGCACCCACGCGGGTCCCCTGAGCCCCCGTCCCCCGCAGGACCCCGACTCCTCCGAGGAGCCCAAACCCGGCAATGCCAAGACCGAGCTCCGCAACTACACCGTGAGTGGGGGTCCCGGGGTGAGTGGGGGTCCCGGGGTGGGGGTCCCACGCCGGGCGGGTCGGGGGGTCCCGGGGATGCCCCGGAGCGCCCCCAGCCCGCGGTGCCGCCCCGCAGGAGGGGAGGCTGATCGACCGCGTGTACAACACCTACCTGCTCATGCACACGCACCAGACCGTGGAGTTCGTCCGCAGGAAGGTGCGACCCGCGCCGGTGTCACCTTCTGTCCCCCGGTGTCACCTCCTGTCCCCCGGTGTCACCCCGCGTCCCCCGGTGCCACCCCCTGTCCCCCGGTGTCACCCCCTGTCCCCCGGTGCCACCCCGCATCCCCCCCGGTGTCACCTCCTGTCCCCCGGTGTCACCCCCTGTCCCCCGCTGCCACCCCCTGTCCCCCGGTGTCACCTCCCGTCCCCCGCCGCCACCTCCTGTCCC
>NW_024499629.1:190205-202831 GCF_017590055.1 Onychostruthus taczanowskii
CCTGTCCCCCGGTGTCCCCCCCTATCCCCCGGTGCCACTCCCTGTCCCCCGGTGTCACCCCCTATCCCCCAGTGTCACCCCCTGTCCCCTGGTGCCACCCCGCATCCCCCCCGGTGTCACTGTGCCCTGTCCCCCGGTGTCACCGTGCCCTGTCCCCCGGCGTCACCCCACGTTCCCCAGTGTCACCCCCTGTCCCCCGGTGTCACCCCGCATCGCCCCCGGTGCCACCCCCTGTTCCCCGGTGTCACCCCGCATCGCCCCCGGTGCCACCCCCTGTCCCCCGGTGTCACCCCGCGTCCCCCGGTGTCACCCCGCGTTCCCCCCGGTGTCACCGTGCCCTGTCCCCCGGTGTCACCCCCTGTCTCCCGGTGCCACCCCGCGTCCCCCCCGGTGTCACCGTGCCCTGTCCCCCGGTGTCACCGTGCCCTGTGCCCCGGTGCCACCCCGCGTCCCCCGGTGCCACCAGAGCGGGGCGGGGGTGTCCCAGCCCTCCCCCTGCAGCCCAACCCCAGCCCGTCGGGGGACACCGAGGGGCAGCGAGCGCTGAGGGGCTGGCGCTGTCCCCACGCTGTCCCCACGCGTCGCTGTCCCCAGAGCGCGCAGTACGGCCGCTGCTCGCAGCGGAGGATGAGCGTGATGGAGGCGCTGCAGCTGCTGGACCAGCTGGTGGACGAGTCGGACCCCGACGTGGATTTCCCCAACTCCTTCCACGCCTTCCAGACGGCCGAGGGGATCCGCCGGGCGCACCCCGACAAAGGTGGGGCCGGCTCCCGCCGCCGCCCGGCCTGTCCCCCGCCGGGTCCCCGGCCCGGGGGTGACACGGCCCCGCTCCCCCCAGACTGGTTCCACCTCGTGGGGCTCCTGCACGACCTGGGCAAGGTGCTGGTGCTGTTCGGGGAGCCCCAGGTGAGCGGCGCGCTGGGGAGGGGCTTCGGGGGGGCTCCCCCCGCGGCCGGGGGACCCTCGGGGGGTGCTGTGACCCCCGTGCCCCCCGGCAGTGGGCCGTGGTCGGGGACACCTTCCCGGTGGGCTGCAAGGTACAGAAGTCGGTGGTCTACGGGGACTCCACCTTCCACGACAACCCCGACAGCAAAGACCCCCGGTACAGGTGAGGCGGACCCCCGGGGGTTTGGGGGCGGGGGCTGCACCCCCGGCCCCGCCGGGCTGTGTGGGGGGGGGTCCAGCCCCTCAGCCCTGCCCCCTCCCCAGCACCGAGTACGGGATGTACCAGCCCGGCTGCGGCCTGGACAACGTCCTCATGTCCTGGGGCCACGATGGTGAGTTTGGGGGGGCCCCTCCTGGGGGCAGGGAGCGCCCCCCCGCCCCAAATGGGGCCCTGGTGCCCCCCGGGACTGCGCTGACCCCCCCACTGCCCCCTTTGCAAGGACTGCAGGGGCTGCAGCTCCCGGGGGGGCTCTGCACCTCTCGGGGTCCCAGGGACCCCCGGAGGGTTTGGGGGTGCGGGGGGAGCACCCTAAACCCGTGTCCCCCCCCCACCCCAGGCCTTCTACATGGTTCGCTTCCACTCCTTCTACCCCTGGCACGCCCACGGCGACTACTGGCACCTGTGCTCCGAGGAGGACCGCCGCATGCTGCCCTGGCTCCGCGAGCTCAAGTGCGTGCCCGGGGGGGCTGGGGGCTCGGCCGGGCCCCCCCGCGCCTTTGGGGGGTTGGGGGGGAGGTCCGGCCCCCCGCCCTGACCCCCCGTTTGCCCCGCAGCAAGTTCGACCTGTACACCAAGCAGGAGGAGCTGCCCGACGTGCAGCAGCTCCGCGCGTACTACCAGGGCCTCATCGACAAATACTGCCCGGGGCAGCTCTGCTGGTGACCCCCCAACCCCGCCGGGACCCCCGCAGCACTCCCGGGGCTCTACAATAAACCTGATGCTGCTGCACCCCTGGCCAGGACCCCCCAATCCAGGAGAGCCGCGGGGCTGGAATGTCAAAGGCTTTTAATTAGAAAATTATAGGAAACCTCTGGGCTCGGGCCGAGCCGGGCAGGGGGAACCACGGGATGGGCAGAGCCCGCGAGGAGGGAGCACCCCAAAGTGCCAGGGGGGACCCCAAAGTGACCTGAGGGGCCGGGCAGGGTAACGGAGGGCTGGCACTGCCCAAACTGCTCCAGCCCGCGGGCACAGAGCCCCCACCCGCTCTGAGCCCCTGACCTGTGCTGAGCCCCCACACTGTGGGGTCTGGAGGGGTCCCCAAGGGGTCCCTGGGCACTGGGGAGGGGTCCCCAAGGGGTCCCTGGGCACTGGGGAGGGGTCCCCCAACATTGGGGCCGGGTGCCCAAGGGGTTCCTGGGCATGGGGGCAGGGTCCCCAGACACTGGGACATGTCCCCAAGCAGCCCCCAAATCCTAGGGAGGGTCCCCAGCTAGCAGGGAGAGGTCCCCGGGAGTGCCTGGACACTGGGGAGGTGTCCCCAAGGGGTCCCCAAGGCCTGGCTGTGTCCGGGACCCCCTCCCTGCCCCCCGATTTTGGGGGGCTGCGGGGGCTACTTCTTCCTCTTGTTGGCGTGCCGGCCCTCGGGCCGCGCCCCCTCCGTGCCCCGCGCCCCGTTGCGCTCCCGGGGTCCCTTGTGGCGGGCGGGGGCTTGTCCCCCCCGGGCCCGCCGGGCCAGGGCTCGCAGCAGCCCCGCGGTGGCGGCCACCAGGTAGAGGGACCAGAGCAGGGCAGGGCCCGAGACCGGCTGGCACAGGCGGCGCACCCAGCCCAGCAGCCGCGGCAGCGCGGCGGCAGCGCGGCGGAGAGAGGGGGGCTTGTCCTGGGGGAAAGGGGGCAGGGGAAAGGGTCAGGGGGCTTGTCCTGGGGGAAAGGGAACAGAGCTGGGGAAGGGCTGGAGCCCCAGGAGAGGCTGAGGGAGCTGGGAAGGGGCTCAGCCTGGAGAAAAGGAGGCTCGGGAGGGACCTTGTGGCTCTGCACAGCTCCTGACAGGAGGGGACAGCCGGGGGGTCAGGCTGTGCTGCAGGGAACAGCAACAGGAGAAGGAACGGCCTCAGGCTGGGCCAGGGCAGGCTCAGGGTGGCATCAGGTAAAGCTTCTTCACAGAAAGGGCTGGGCAGGCATGGGCACAGGCTGCCCAGGGCAGCGGTGGTGTCACCATCCCTGAAAGGGGTGAAAACCATCTGGGATGGCACCTGGAGACAGGGGTTAAGGGTGGGCCTGATGCTGCTGAGTCAATAACTGGACATGATGATCTTGGAGGTCTTTTCCAACCTCAGTGATTCCCTGATTCTATTTAGGCTGTAAATGTGGAGGGCAAGGGTCTTTTTTTGGCAGCAGATGAGTGATGAAGAAGAGGAGTGAGATCCACGAGGAAAGGGTTCCATTACCCAGATCGCAGGAGGACCCATGTTCATTTCAGTTTGGTGGGTTGTTATGCCAGAGCTCCTGCAGGATGTGCCTGGAGATGTTTTTTTGATGTTCCCTTCCTTGATGAGAAGTGATCACGAAGTGCAGAAAGGTTTCTATTCATTTGTTTTGCTTCCAGCAGGTGCCAGGATGCTTTTGGCAAAGGTCAGCTAAAAAGCAGACACATAATTCCATAATGGCATAAAGAGGCACTGCTTGTGTTTTGCACAATTTTGATTTTTGAAAAATCCACACTGGAACTAAAAATCTCATTTTCCCAAAGACAGAGTAAGAACAAAATGTCCTGTTTTCAACACAATTTAATTTTAAGTGGTCCCACTGAAAATTAAATACGGATTAGTTTTTCCCTTTAACAAAGTAATTTTCAAGATTAGTGAGACAGGTACAACAAATAATTCTGCTTTCACATGTCTGCCCACTACATGAGTCTGGAGCTCCTCTCTGCTATTTCAGGAAACTGAGATTATCTTTTCTTACCCCATTAGGGAGGGGGAGCTGGGGCCAGGGGAACGAGGGAGAGATGGGGGCTCAGGGTGGGGGAAGTGGGTCAGGGGAGAAGAAAGGGGGCTTGGGGAGGGGGCGAGGGAAAGGGATCAAGGTGAAGGAAGAGAGGGTCAAGAGCAATGGAATAGGGTCAGGGGGAGAGCTGGGGGCAAGGCAGGGGGGGTCAGGGGTGCTGAAGGACGGGGGTCAGGAGCCAGGGAGGGTCTCGGGGCCCACCCGTGCCCACCTTGAGGCCGTGCTGGCTGAGCAGGGTCTCCAGCGTGGGGTCTCCCAGGGACACGGCCGGGAAGAACTCCTGCACGTGCTGCCGCCGCCACCACGGAGCCGCGCCCGGGCTGGGGGCACGGGGGGCTCAGGTGACCCCAGAGCCCCCCGAGGCCGGGCTGGGGGGGCCCGCAGGAGCCCCTCCCCACTCACCTGCCCTCGTTGGGGGCCGTGAACCAGTACTTGTAGAGCTGGGCCCGCAGGAAGGTGGGCGGGCGGCCGTGGAACGGGTACCGGGACTCGTCCGTCTGCACCAGGCGGATCACTGCGGGACAGGGGTCAGACGGGGGACACGGCGGGGACAGCCCCAGCAGGGCGGGGACAGCCCGGACACACCCCGGACACAGCCGGGGATACCCCCAGCACACCCCGGACACAGCCGGGGACAGCCCCAGCACACCCTGGATACCCCAAACACACCCGGGGACAGCCCCAGCACACCCCAAACACAGCCCCCAAACACACCCGGGGGGTGGGGACAGCCCGGACACACCCTGAACACACCCGGGGACAGCCCCAGCACACCCCAAACACACCCGGGACACCCCCAGCACACCCCGGACACATCCGGGGACAGCCCCAGCACACCCTGGATACCCCAAACACACCCGGGGACAGCCCCAGCACACCCCAAACACAGCCAGGGACACCCCCAGCACACCCGGGGACAGCCCCAGCACACCCCGGACACAGCCAGGGACACCCCCAGCACACCCGGGGACACCCCCAGCACACCCCAAACACAGCCAGGGACACCCCAAACCTAAATAGGGACACCCAAATACACCCGGGGACACCCCAGGGCTGCAGGAACACCCCAAACATGGACACCTCCAGGGCTGTGGGGACACCCCAAACACAGCCAGGGACACCCCAAAACCACAGTGGCACCGATGCTGGGGAGGTCCCACGATAGGCTGTGTCCCAGAGCCCCCAGCCCTGTGTCCCCTGTCCCCAGATCCTCCATGTCCCCTGTCCCCAGAGCCCCCAGCCCATCTGCCCTGTTCCCAGAGCCCACATGTCCCCAGAGCCCCCAGCCCCGTGTCCCCTGTCCCCAGAGCCCCCAGCTCCCCTGCCCTGTTCCCAGAGCCCCCAGTCTGCCCTCCACGTCCCCAGCCCCGTGTCCCCCGTCCCCACCCCGTGTCCCCAGCCCGTGTCGCGGTCCCTGACCGTCGGGCTGTCCCTGCAGCAGGCGCAGCACCAGGGCGCTGAACCAGGGGCTGCTCTGGTGGGGCCCGAGGGCGGCGAACCAGAGCTGCCAGTCCAGGCGGGGCTGGTGCGGGGCCACCACGGCCGGGGCCGCGCTCACGTTCCCGGGCTTGTACATGAACTCGATCTCCTGCGGGACGGGAGCGGCTGCCATGGCAACGGGGACCGCACGCCTCCGGACCCCTGGGGTCGCCTCAGCCCCAGCAAAAGGACATTCCCCCCCAAAATCCCGGGATGCTGGGGCCGGACCCCTCCGGACCCTGATGCCCCCGAGCGCCTGGGGTCGCCTCAGCCCCAGCAAAAGGACATTCCCCCCCAAAATCCCGGGATGCTGGGGCCGGACCCCTCCGGACCCTGATGCCCCCGAGCGCCTGGGGTCGCCTCAGCCCCAGCAAAAGGACATTCCCCCCCAAAATCCCGGGATGCTGGGGCCGGACCCCTCCGGACCCTGATGCCCCCGAGCGCCTGGGGTCGCCTCAGCCCCAGCAAAAGGACATTCCCACCCGAAATCCTGGGATTCTGTAAGAGACACCTCCAGCTCCCAATCCCACCAAGCGCCTGGAGTCGCCTCAAACCCAGCAAAAGGACATTCCCACCCAAAATCCCGGGATGCTGGGGCAGGACACCTCCGGACCCCGATGCCACCGAGCGCCTGGGGTCGCCTCAGTCCCAGGAAAAGGACATTCCCACCCAAAATCCTGGGATTCTGTAAGAGACACCTCCGGACCCTGATGCCACCGAGCGCCTGGGGTCATCTCAGCCCCAGGAAAAGGACATTCCCACCCAAAATCCCGGGATGCTGGGGCAGGACACCTCCGGACCCCGATGCCACCGAGCGCCTGGGGTCGCCTCAGTCCCAGGAAAAGGACATTCCCACCCAAAATCCTGGGATTCTGTAAGAGACACCTCCAGATCCCAATCCCACCGAGCACCTGGAGTCGCCTCAAACCCAGGAAATGGACATTTCCACCCAAAATCTTGGGATTCTGGGGCAGGACACCTCCGGATCCCAATCCCACCGAGCACCTGGAGTCACCTCAGCCCCAGCAAAAGGACATTCCCACCCAAAATCCTGGGATTCTAGGGCAAGACACCTCTGGATCCCAATCCCACCGAGTGCCTGGAGTCACCTCAAACCCAGGAAATGGACATTCCCACCCAAAATCCCAGGATGCTGTGACAGGGACACCTCCAGAACCTGATCCAACCAAGGGCATGGTCCAGTCCATGGCCACCTCAGCCCCAGCAAAAGGACATTCCCACCCAAAATCCTGGGATTCTGTAAGAGACACCTCCGGATCCCAATCCCACCGAGCGCCTGGAGTCACCTCAAACCCAGGAAATGGACATTCCCACCCAAAATCCCAGGATGCTGTGACAGGGACACCTCCAGAACCTGATCCAACCAAGGGCATGGTCCAGTCCATGGCCACCTCAGCCCCAGCAAAAGGAGATTCCCACCCAAAATCCTGGGATTCTAGGGCAGGCCACCTCTGGATCCCAATCCCACCGAGCGCCTGGAGTCACCTCAGCCCCAGCAAAAGGAGATTCCCACCCAAAATCCTGGGATTCTAGGGCAGGCCACCTCTGGATCCCAATCCCACCGAGCGCCTGGAGTCACCTCAGCCCCAGCAAAAGGAGATTCCCACCCAAAATCCTGGGATTCTAGGGCAGGCCACCTCTGGATCCCAATCCCACCGAGCGCCTGGAGTCACCTCAGCCCCAGCAAAAGGAGATTCCCACCCAAAATCCTGGGATTCTGTAAGAGACACCTCCGGACCCCGATGCCACCAAGCGCCTGGAGTCACCTCAGCCCCAGCAAAAGGACATTCCCACCCAAAATCCTGGGATTCTAGGGCAAGACACCTCTGGATCCCAATCCCACCGAGTGCCTGGAGTCACCTCAAACCCAGGAAATGGACATTCCCACCCAAAATCCCAGGATGCTGTGACAGGGTGCTGTCCCCAGCCATGTGTCTCATCCTGCTTGGGGTCACCTCAGGCCCAGGAAAAGGACATGCCCACCCAAAATCCCGGGATTCTGGAGCAGGACACATCCAGAACCTGATCCCACCAATGATCCCACTGGTCCTGCCCAGGGTCACCTCGGCCCCAGGAAAAGGACCCAGGGTGGCTCTAATCCCAGTGAGGGACAGGATGAGAAAACAGCCTCGAGTTGCACCAGGGAAGGTTTAGGTTGGATATTGAGAAAATTCCTCCTGGAAAGGGCTCTCCAGGCCTGGCACAGGCTGGAGTCCCCAACCCCTGGAGAGATGTCAAAGCTGTGTGGATGTGGCACTTGGGGACACGGGCAGTGGTGGCCCACCTCCATGAATCCACCCATTCCCTGCTCCTGCCCTCGGCTGCCCCTTGGCCTTGGCAGGAGGAGCTCTGGGGCAATTCCTCGGCAGGAAAAACTGGGCCTTGGGAGTTTGGGCATTGTGGGACTGGAGCTTGGACTCCATGAGCTCAGACCCCCTTCCCAGCCCTGACTGTGTCCTCACCCCTGGCTCAGTGCCCAGCTGTGCCCAGCCCAGCCTCTGTGCCCATTCCCGTGGCCAGCCTCACCGTCCAGCTGTGCCCGTCGTAGCTGCCCTCCAGGATGACCTCTGGCCGGCCGCCCACGCCGGTCATCCTGCGGAACAGCCCGTAGGAATTGACCACCTGGAAGCGCTCCACGGCCCCGAACATCTGGTGGATCCCGGGCCACAGCTTCCCGTTGGACTCGTGCTCGATGTAGGTGAAGGGCACCTGGGGGGCAGGGGGCTCCGTCAGGGCCTCAGGGGGGTTTGGGGGTCCCCGAGAGCCCCGTGGCCCCCAGGCCTCACCAGGCTAACGGCGAACAGGCTCACGGTGGCCGTGGCCATGACGGCCCACTGCAGGGTGGCCCAGAGCTTCCAGAAGCATCCCCGCACGCAGGCACAGCTGGGGGGGCACAAATGGGGTGTTATGGGGGCAAAGAGGCTCAGCCCCCCCAGTTTGGGGGGTTAAAACCCCCTCAGGCTGCGTCTGACAGCTCAAATCCCGGAGTGGGGGCACCCCTTCCCAGCTCCCAGGGTGTCATCCCAGTGTCCCCCATGCTCCTGGGGGCACCCCGCTTTTCCCCATGCCCCGGAGGGTACCCCAGTGTCCCCCACACCCCCAGGATCACCCTGGTATCCCCCACACCCCTGGGAGCACCCCGCTGTCCCCACACTCCTGGGATCACCCTGCTGTCCCCAGACCCCTGGGATCACCCCGGTGTCCCCCACAGCCCCAGGATCACCCCGGTGTCCCCCACACCCCTGGGATCACCCCGGTGTCCCCCACACCCCTGGGATCACCCCGGTGTCCCCCACACCCCTGGGATCACCCCGGTGTCCCCCACACCCCTGGGATCACCCTGGTGTCCCCCACACCCCCGGGATCACCCCGCTGTCCCCACACCCCCGGGGTCACCCATCCCCTGTCCAGCCCGGAAAGGACCCCCCCAAACCAGGGATGCTGGGGGTCCCACTGCTTCCAGCACTGCAGCGAAAGGGAGGGAGGAGGGAAAGGCCCAGGAGCAGCAGAGCCTCACTGGGATACAGAATTCCAAAGGGTGGGAGCCCCTTGTGGGCTGGCAGCAATGCCAGGAGGGATGGGCTCACACAGATTGTTTATCCTTAATTCCCCGATTTCAGAGGATGAGGGACATGAAACCTCCTCCTCCTCCTCCTCCCACACCCTGCTCTGACCCATTGGAGCTCCAGCCCCAACACCAGGGAGGATCCAGGGAATCCTGGAATGGTTTGGGTGGGAAGGGACCCCAGAGCCCCTGCAGTGCCACCCTGCCATGGCAGGGACACTGCCACTGTGCCAGGCTGCTCCAGCCCCAGTGTCCAGCCTGGCCTTGGGCACTGCCAGGGATGCAGGGGCAGCCCCAGCTGCTCTGGCAATTCCAGCCCAGCCAGGAATTCCTCATGGCCAAGATGCCATCCATGGCTGCCCTCTGGCACTGGGAGCCATTCCCTGTGTCCTGTCCATCCCTTGTCCCCAGTCCCTGTGCAGCTCCAGGCCAGCCTGGGTGTCCTTGGAGCACCCCAGGACAGCGGGAGGTGTCCCTGCCATGGGGGGGCTGGAACGGGATGGGATTTAAGGTCCCTGCCCTCCCCACCACTCCCTGATTTCACAGCTGTGCCTCACATCCCCGCGCTGGGCTCAGTGTGGCAGCTCCCCCACGTCCCCAGCCCCCCAGGGAAGCCCCCCACCCCGGGGTGGGCTCGGGGGTCTCACCACTGCCGTGCCTCTTGCGGGGCCGGCCCAGCCAGCGCCCCACGTGCTCCTCGTCCAGCAGGGAGAAGGCCAGCACGATGGTCAGCACGTTGAAGAAGTTGTAGTTGCCCGTGAGGATGATGAGGACCTGCAGCAGCACCTGGGGGGGACAGGGTGGGGTCGGGGGGTGTCACAGGGCTGGGGGGGACAGAGGACACAGGGCACACCCCGACAGCACCTCCAGCGTGGCCACGTCACCTCCCAGTGCCCACGGGGACCAGGGAACCCCAGGCCTGGAGAGGCCCCCTTGGGGACCCCCAAGCACAAAGGGGGGTCACAGGGCTGGGGACAGATGGCACAGGACATGTCCCCATGAGTGAGGAGCCAAGCCCAGCACCCTGAACTCCCCATGGGGACCCCCAAGCACAAAGGGGGGGGTCACAGGGCTGGGGACAGATGGCACAGGACATGTCCCCATGGCCACAGGGACGAGGGAACCCCAGGCCTGGAGAGGTCCCCATGGGGACCCCCTAAACACAAAGTGGGGTCACAGGGCTGGGGACAGATCCCCCTGCCCACCCCAAGGATGATCCCCCTGCCCACCCCAGAGGATGATCCCCCATGCCCACCCCCCGAGCATCCCCCTGCCCTCCCCCGAGGATGATCCCATGCCCACCCCCCAGCAGCCCCCTGCCCACCTGGCAGTAGAAGGCGAAGAGGCGCAGGCGCCGCAGGGGCGCGAAGAAGAGCACGGGCACGGCCACCTCGATGACGTAGGTGGCCACCACGCTGAGCTTCTGGAGCCACACGGGCAGCTGGTGGGCGAGCCACGCGCCCGGCGTGGGGATGCACTGGCTCTCGTAGTGGTACGTCAGCGCTGGGGGCACGGCCACAAACCCCAAAACTCACCCCAGCCCCGGGACACCCGGCTCTTCCCGTCAGAGTACAGCCACTGCTAGTCTGGGAAAAGCTTCCTGGTGCTTCCAAATTAAGGGGTACCTTGGGATTGGGGCTTTCCACAATCTACTTCCCAAAACTCACCCCAACCCCGGGGCAACCCTGGTTTTTCCTGTCACAAAGTATAACCAGTGCTAGTCTGGGAAAAGCTTCCCGGTGCAAAAATGCTCCCAAATTGAGGGGTACCTTGGGACTGGGGGGCACAGGAGGGTCCAGGGGGGGCTTTCCACAATCTACTTCCCAAAACTCACCCCAGCCCCGGGCCACCCGGCTCTTCCCGTCACAGGACAGCCACTGCTAGTCTGGGAAAAGCTTCCCGGTGCAAAAATGCTCCCAAATTGAGGGGTACCTTGGGATTGGGGGGCACAGGAAGGTCCAGGGGGGGCTTTCCACAATCTACTTCCCAAAACTCACCCCAGCCCCGGGCCACCCGGCTCTTCCCGTCACAGGACAGCCACTGCTAGTCTGGGAAAAGCTTCCTGGTGCTTCCAAATTAAGGGGTACCTTGGGATTGGGGCTTTCCACAATCTACTCCCAAAAACTCACCCCAACCCCGGGGCAACCCCGGTTTTTCCTGTCACAGAGTATAACCAGTGCTAATCAGGGAAAAGCTTCCCAGTGCAAAAACGTTTCCAAATTGAGGGGTACCTTGGGATTGGGGGGACACAGGGGGGGCTTTCCATAATCTACTTCCCAAAAACTCACCCCAATCCCGGGGCAATCCCGGATTTTCCTGTCACAGAGTATAACCAGTGCTAAACCAGGAAAAGATTCCCAGTGCAAAAATGTTCCCAAATTAAGGGGTACCTTGGGATTGGGGCTTTCCACAATCTACTTCCCAAAAACTCACCCCAATCCCGGGGCAATCCCGGATTTTCCTGTCACAGAGTATAACCAGTGCTAAACCAGGAAAAGATTCCCAGTGCAAAAATGTTTCCAAATTGAGGGGTACCTTGGGGCTGGGGGACCCAGGGGGCTTTGGGGGGGCTTTCCATAATCTACTTTCCATTAATTCACTGGAATTCCAGGCTAGTGCCTGAACCCCCAAACCTGCACCCCCAAAACACCTGAGTCCCCAAACCTGCACCCCTCAACTGTGAGCCCCCATGTGGGGCAGCAGCTCATGAGCTTCACAAGCCCCAAAACTGGAGGATTCCCCCCAAGAGCTGAGGCTCCCCCTCCCCTGTGAGTCCCCCAACACCTGAACCCCCAAAGCTGCAGCCCTCACCAACACCTGAACCCCCAAAGCTGCACTCTCACCTGTGAGCCCCCAAAGCTGCACGAGCCCCCCAAAGCTGCACTCTCACCTGAGCCCCCAAAGCTGCAGTCTCACCTGAGCCCCCCAAAGCTGCAGTCTCACCTGTGACCCCCCAAGCTGCACTCTCACCTCTGAGCCCCCCAAAGCTGCACTCTCACCTGTGAGCCCCCACCAGGTGGGGCAGCGGCTGCTGAGTTTCACCACGCCCGAGGCGAACATGAGGCGGAAGAGCAGCCAGCGCACGGCCCAGAAGGTGACGGCGTCGTGGGGTCTCCAGGCCGGGGACCCCCACCGCAGCAGGCGCAGGGGGGCCACCAGCACGGCCAGGAACCCGGCCTCCAGCAGCAGGCTGTCCCTGGGGATGGGGGGACAGCGCTGAGACCCCACCCTGCACCCCACAGGGGGCTGGGGACACGGCCAGGCCTGCTCATGGGGATGGGGACACGGCTGTGCCCTGTATGTGGGGATGGGGACACGGCCACACCCTGTATGTGGGGATGGGGACACGGCCACACCCTGTATGTGGGGCTGGGGACATGGCCACACCCTGTATGTGGGGCTGGGGACACGGCCACACCCTGTATGTGGGGCTGGGGGACACGGCTGTGCCCTGTGTGTGGGGCTGGGGACACAGCCACACCCCACTCTTGGGGTGGGGACCCTGTCCTGCTGAGCCCCCAATGTCCTGATGTGCTCTGGTCCCCAGAGCCACCCACTCTGATGTGCCCCAGACCCCAAAGTCCCCCACAGCCCCGTCCTTGTCCCCAGAGTCCCCAGTGCCACCCACCCTGGTCTCCAGAGCCCCCCCACCCCACTGTGCCCCCCACC
>NW_024499629.1:202861-231680 GCF_017590055.1 Onychostruthus taczanowskii
CCACTCCCCAGGACCCCCTGTGCCCCCCACCCCACTGAACCCCCACCCTGGGGGCCCAGGATGGTTCCCCAGCCCTGAGCCCCCCAAAAGCCCCGCAGAGGGGGGCCTGACTCACCACTGGAAGTACAGGAACACCTGGCCCACCTGCGGAGAGGGAGCGGGGTGGGGGGGGGATCAGCTGGGGGGTCTGACACCCCCAGACCCTTCCCCACGGGGAGAGACCCCCCTGGCTTGGGAGCAGTGGGAGGTGAGAGCCCCCCTGGGAGGGATGGGCTCACACAGATCATTCATCCTTCCTTAATTCCCCGATTTCAGAGGGAAGTGAAACCTCCTCCTCCTCCTCCCACACCCGGCTCTGACCCATTGGAGCTCCAGCCCCAACACCAGGGAGGATTCAGGGAATCTTGGAATAGTTTGGGTGGGAAGGGACCCCAAATCCCCTGCAGTGCCACCCTGCCATGGCAGGGACACTGCCACTGTGCCAGGCTGCTCCAGCCCCAGTGTCCAGCCTGGCCTTGGGCACTGCCAGGGATGCAGGGGCAGCCCCAGCTGCTCTGGCAATTCCAGCCCAGCCAGGAATTCCTCATGGCCAAGATGCCATCCATGGCTGCCCTCTGGCACTGGGAGCCATTCCCTGTGTCCTGTCCATCCCTTGTCCCCAGTCCCTCTGCAGCTCTCCTGCAGTTCTGGACAGCCACTGATCTCTCCTACCTTGGAATATATCCTGGCGTGAAGGAGCCACTTTCTCAGGTTTGCTGGTCACCAGAGCAATCTCTGTGGAGGAAAAAAGCAAAACCTTTGTGCACGGGGGGCTGGGACGGGATGGGATTTAAGGTCCCTTCCCGCCCCATCATTCCCTGATTCCATCCCTGTGCCTCCCGCAGCACGCCAGGCGCTGTCGGGACGAGCCAGCAGCCCGCTGTCCCCGCTGTCCCCGCTGTCCCCGCACCTGGTAGAGCGACAGGTAGAGCACCCTGAGCAGGGCGAACAGCAGGCAGTCGCGCAGGGAGTCGCAGAGCAGCGCGCCCAGCGCCGCCAGCATTCCCAGCAGGCACAGCAGCTCCATGCCCTGCTCCGTGTCCAGCCCCAGGCGCGGCCCCAGCCACAGCAGCGTGGGGACATCGCGGAGCTGCTCCCAGAGCCCCTTCCCGGAGAGCCGCAGCACCCGCCGCGCCGGGAGCAGCCCCTCGCGGCCGTACAGCCCTGCGGAGAGCGGCGCTGGGATCGGCCGCGGGAGCACGGCATTCCCGGGAGCCCGGCATTCCCGGGAGCCTGGCATTCCCGGGGAACACCCGGCATTCCGGGGAGCACCCGGCATTCCCGGGGAGCACCCGGCATTCCCGGGAACCAGGCATTCCCGGGAACACCCGGCATTCCGGGGAACCCGGCACTCCGGGGAACACCCGGCATTCCTGGGAGCCCGGCATTCCCGGGGAGCCTGGCATTCCCGGGGAACACCCGGCATTCCCGGGAACACCCGGCACTCCGGGGAGCCTGGCATTCCCGGGAGCACCGGCACTCCCGGGAGCCCGGCATTCCCGGGAACACCCGGCACTCCGGGGAGCCTGGCATTCCCGGAAGCACCGGCACTCCCGGGAGCCCGGCACTCCGGAGAGCACCCGGCATTCCCGGGGAACACCCGGCATTCCGGGGAACCCGGCACTCCGGGGAACACCCGGCATTCCCGGGGAACACCCGGCACTCCAGGGAACACCCGGCACTCCGGGGGAACACCTGGCATTCCCGGCAACCCGGCATTCCCGGGGAACACCCGGCATTCCGGGGAACCCGGCACTCCGGGGAACACCCGGCATTCCGGGGAAAACCCGGCGTTCCCGGGAAATAACCCTGCCATTCCCAGGAAATAACCCGACATTCCCAGGAAAATACCCCCGGCATTCCCAGGAAATAACCCTGCCATTCCCGAGAAATAACCCCGCCATTCCCGGGAAATAACCCCGCCATTCCCAGGAAAATAACCCCGCCATTCCCGGGGAATAACACCCGGCAGAAAACCCCCACCATTCCCGAGAAATAATCCTGCCATTCCTGGGAAATAACCCTGCCATTCCCGAGAAATAACCCCGCCATTCCCGGGGAATAACCCCGCCATTCCCGTGGAAAAACCTCAGCATTGCCCGGAAAACCCTGACATCCCCAGGAAAAAACCCGGCAGAAACCCTCCATTCCCACGAGAAATAACCCTGCCATTCCCGAGCAATTACCCCGCCATTCCCGAGAAATAACCCTGCCATTCCCGGGGAATAACCCCGCCATTCCCGAGAAATAACCCTGCCATTCCCGGGGAATAACCCCGCCATTCCCGTGGAAAAACCTCAGCATTGCCCGGAAAACCCTGACATCCCCAGGAAAAAACCCGGCAGAAACCCTCCATTCCCAGGAAAAAAAACTTCGACATTCCCAGAAAAAAAAACGTGCCATTCCTGGGGAAAACAAACCCCGGCATTCCCGGGGGGAAAAAAAACAAACCAAACCCGGCATTGCCTAGAAAAAACCCAAAAACCCGCCATTCCCGGGAAAAAAAAAATAAAATCCGGCATTCCCAGGAAAAAGCCGGCAGCCCCAGCCGGGACAAACGCGAGGCCCGGAGTGACCCGGGCCGTCCCGGGCTGGATCCCGGCAGAGCCCAGCTGCGAGCCGGGAGCTGCCGGAGGCACGGGAAGGGACGGGAGGCGGCTCAGGGCACCGGGGCCGCGCCGGGATCGCCGGTGCTCCCGGGAAGGCGAAACGAGGGACGGAAACGGGAGGTGGAGGCGGCGGGAGGAGGGGAATGCCAGCGGGGTGCGGAGGGACCAGCCCGGCTGCGGGAGGGGACGGACCGAGCCCCGAGCCCGCTCCCGGCCCTGTCCCGGCTCTCCTGGCCCCATCCCGGCCCTATCCCGGTTCCCCGGCCCTGTCCCGGTTCCCCAGCCCCACTCCCGGCCCTGTCCCGGTTCCCGCGGCTCCATTCGGGGCCATATCCCGGTTCCCCCGGCTCTGTCCCGGTTCTCTCGGCCCCATTCCCGGCTCTATCCCGGTTCTCCCGGTCCCACTCCCATTCCTGTCCCGGTTCCTACGTAGAGGGAGCCGAAGGCGGCGATGTAGACCGCGGCCAGCCCGGCCAGGAACAGCGCCCGCGGCCGCGCCAGCTCCCCCATGGCGGCCATGGCGGGCCCGGCGGCGCGCGGCGCTGACGTCAGCGGCGCCGTGACGCCACCGGCGCGCGGGGCGCGTCGCGGAGCGCGGGAAGGACGAAAATGGCGGCGGCGATCGGGGGATGAGGAGGGGCTGGTGAGGGGCGGGGACCGGGACCGGGATCGGGACAGAGGTTTGGATGGGCACCGGGACCGGGACAGAGGTTCGGATGGGCACCGGGATCGGGACCGGGACAGAGGTTCGGATGGGCACCGGGATCTGGTCGGGATCACGGTGGAGACTGAGGTCGGGATGGGGACCGGGACCGGCATCAGGGTCGGGATCGAGGTTTGGAAGGGAACCGGGATCACGACTGGAATCACGACTGGGATCGAGGTTTGGATGGGCACCGGGATCGGGTCGGGATCACGGTGGAGATTGAGGTCGGGATGGGGACCGGGATCGGGATGGGGATGGGGATCGGGATGGGGATGGGGATCGGGTCAGGATCACGGTGGAGATTGAGGTTTAGATGGGGACCGGGATCGGGATGGGGATTGAGGATTGGATGGGGACCGGGATCGGGATGGGGATCGGGATCGGGTCAGGATCACGGTGGAGATTGAGGTTTAGATGGGGTCGGGATCGGGATTGGGATCGAGATCTGGATGGGCACCGGGATCGGGATCACGGTCCAGGCTGAGAGCACGGCTGGGGCAGCGATGGGATGGGAATTGGGGTCGGGGTCGGGATCAAGATCGGAATTGAAGCTGGGGGTGGGATCGGGATTGAGGTTGGGACCGGGGCAGAGTTAGGGATGGGAATTGGGGTCGGGGTCAGGCGAGGGGTTGGGATAGGGGATGGGATTGGGGGAGCAGGATCAGGGTTGGGATTGGGGATGGGATTGGGGGGATTGGGGGAGAGGGATCAGGGTTGGGATAGGGGATGGGATTGGGGTGATTGGGGATGGGATTGGGGTGACTGGGGATGGGATTGGGGTGATTAGGGATGGGATTGGGGTGACTGGGGGAGCGGGATCAGGGTTGGGATTGGGTTCCAGGCTGGGGTCAGGTTTGTGGTCAGGATCAGGTCGGGACTGGGATCACAGTCGGAGTGAGAACCAGGGTCAGGGCTGGGGCTGGGATCACAGTCAGGGTCAGGATCAGGATTGGGGCTGGGGTCAGGATTAGGACTGGGGTCAGGATTCAGGCTGGGGTCACAGTCAGGGTCAGGATTGGGGCTGGGGTCAGGATTGGGGCTGGGGTCACAGTCACGGTCAGGACTGGGGTCAGGATTGGGGCTGGGATCACAGCAGGGTCAGGGCTGGGGCTGGGATCACAGCAGGGTCAGGGCTGGGGCTGGGATCACAGCAGGGTCAGGGCTGGGGCTGGGATCACAGCAGGGTCAGGGCTGGGGCTGGGATCACAGCAGGGTCAGGGCTGGGGCTGGGATCACAGCAGGGTCAGGGCTGGGGCTGGGATCACAGCAGGGTCAGGGCTGGGGCTGGGATCACAGCAGGGTCAGGGCTGGGGCTGGGATCACAGCAGGGTCAGGGCTGGGGCTGGGATCACAGCAGGGTCAGGGCTGGGGCTGGGATCACAGCAGGGTCAGGGCTGGGGCTGGGATCACAGCAGGGTCAGGGCTGGGGCTGGGATCACAGCAGGGTCAGGGCTGGGGCTGGGATCACAGCAGGGTCAGGGCTGGGGCTGGGATCACAGCAGGGTCAGGGCTGGGGCTGGGATCACAGCAGGGTCAGGGCTGGGGCTGGGATCACAGCAGGGTCAGGGCTGGGGCTGGGATCACAGCAGGGTCAGGGCTGGGGCTGGGATCACAGCAGGGTCAGGGCTGGGGCTGGGATCACAGCAGGGTCAGGGCTGGGGCTGGGATCACAGCAGGGTCAGGGCTGGGGCTGGGATCACAGCAGGGTCAGGGCTGGGGCTGGGATCACAGCAGGGTCAGGGCTGGGGCTGGGATCACAGCAGGGTCAGGGCTGGGGCTGGGATCACAGCAGGGTCAGGGCTGGGGCTGGGATCACAGCAGGGTCAGGGCTGGGGCTGGGATCACAGCAGGGTCAGGGCTGGGGCTGGGATCACAGCAGGGTCAGGGCTGGGGCTGGGATCACAGCAGGGTCAGGGCTGGGGCTGGGATCACAGCAGGGTCAGGGCTGGGGCTGGGATCACAGCAGGGTCAGGGCTGGGGCTGGGATCACAGCAGGGTCAGGGCTGGGGCTGGGATCACAGCAGGGTCAGGGCTGGGGCTGGGATCACAGCAGGGTCAGGGCTGGGGCTGGGATCACAGCAGGGTCAGGGCTGGGGCTGGGATCACAGCAGGGTCAGGGCTGGGGCTGGGATCACAGCAGGGTCAGGGCTGGGGCTGGGATCACAGCAGGGTCAGGGCTGGGGCTGGGATCACAGCAGGGTCAGGGCTGGGGCTGGGATCACAGCAGGGTCAGGGCTGGGGCTGGGATCACAGCAGGGTCAGGGCTGGGGCTGGGATCACAGCAGGGTCAGGGCTGGGGCTGGGATCACAGCAGGGTCAGGGCTGGGGCTGGGATCACAGCAGGGTCAGGGCTGGGGCTGGGATCACAGCAGGGTCAGGGCTGGGGCTGGGATCACAGCAGGGTCAGGGCTGGGGCTGGGATCACAGCAGGGTCAGGGCTGGGGCTGGGATCACAGTCAGGATCAGGACCAGGCTCGGCAGTGGCGTTGGGATCTGTGTGTCGGCATTGGGGTGTGGATTTTGCAGCCCCAACAATTCCCCGTTGCCTGAGCCGTGTCCCCGTTCCCGCCCAGCTGAGCTGTGACTCCTGCAGAGCTTCCCCTGGGGCCGTCCCCTGCCCTGCAGCCCAGGTCTCTCATTCCCCGAGGACCCCCTCCTGCAGAGCTGGGGGCTTCCAGGCCCCCTGCGGGCTGTCTGCAGCAGGATCCCACCATGGAAGAGGTGGATTCCCGCTTCCTGCACCTGCTGCAGCCCATCCGTGACCTCACCAAGAACTGGGAGGTGGACGTGGCTGCCCAGCTGGGCGAGTACCTGGAGGAGGTAACAGGGTCACCCCAGGGCCCCTCGTGTCCCCTGCCCCTCCTGTTCTCTCTCCTTTTATCCCTCCTTTTCTCTCTCCTTTTGTCCCTCCTTTTCTCTCTCCTTTTATCCCTCCTTTCTTCTCCTTTTATCCCTCCTTTTCTCTCTCCTTTTGTCCCTCCTTTTCTCTCTCCTTTTATCCCTCCTTTCTTCTCCTTTTATCCCTCCTTTCTTCTCCTTTTATCCCTCCTTTTCTCTCTCCTTTTATCCCTCCTTTTCTCTCTCCTTTTATCCCTCTCTTTCCCCTCCTTTTCCTCCCTCCTTTTCTCTCTCCTTTTATCCCTCCTTTCTTCTCCTTTTCATCCCTCCTTTTCTCTCTCCTTTTATCCCTCCTTTTCTCTCTCCTTTTATCCCTCTCTTTCCTCTCCTTTTCATCCCTCCCTTTATCCTTCTCTTTCCCCTCCTTTTCCTCCCTCCTTTTCTCTCTCCTTTTATCCCTCTTTTCTTCTCCTTTTCATCCCTCCTTTTCTCTCTCCTTTTATCCCTCTTTTCTTCTCCTTTTCATCCCTCCTTTTCTCTCTCCTTTTATCCTTCTCTTTCTCCTCCTTTTCTGCCTCTTTTTATTCCTTGTCTTCTCTCTCCTTTTTCTTTCTTTTCTTCCTTTTATCCTTCTCTTTCCCCTCCTTTTCCTCCCTCCTTTTGTCTCTCCTTTTATCCTTCTCTTTCCCCTCCTTTTCATTCCTCCTTTTCTCTCTCCTTTTATCCCTCCTTTCTTCTCCTTTTCATCCCTCCTTTTCTCTCTCCTTTTATCCTTCTCTTTCCCCTCCTTTTCCTCCCTCCTTTTCTCTCTCCTTTTATCCCTCCTTTCTTCTCCTTTTCATCCCTCCTTTTCTCTCTCCTTTTATCCTTCTCTTTCCCCTCCTTTTCATCCCTCCTTTTGTCTGTCCTTTTGTCCTTCTCTTTCCCCTCCTTTTCATCCCTCCTTTTGTCTCTCCTTTTATCCTTCTCTTTCCCCTCCTTTTCATTCCTCCTTTTCTCTCTCCTTTTATCCCTCCTTTCTTCTCCTTTTCATCCCTCCTTTTCTCTCTCCTTTTATCCTTCTCTTTCCCCTCCTTTTCCTCCCTCCTTTTCTCTCTCCCTTTATCCCTCTTTTCTTCTCCTTTTCATCCCTCCTTTTCTTTCTTCTTTTTCCTCCTTTTATTGCTCTCTTTCTCCTTCCTTTTCTCTTTCTCTTTCCTCCTTTTCTTCCTTTCCTCCCTCCCTTTCTTCTCTCCTTTTCCCTCCTTTTGTTCCTCTCCTTCCCCTCCTTTTCTCCTTTTCCCTCCTTTTATTCCTCTCTTTCTCCCTCCTTTTCTTCCTCTTTTTATTCCTCCTTTCCTCTCTGTTTTTCCTCCTTTTCTTCCTTTCCTCTCTCATTTTTCCTCCTTTTATCCCTCTCTTTCCCCCTCCTTTTCTCCTTTTTCCTCCTTTTATTGCTCTCTTTCTCCCTCCTTTTCTTCCTCTTTTTATTCCTCCTTTCCTCTCTCTTTTTCCTCCTTTTCTCCCTTTCCTCTCTCATTTTTCCTCCTGTTATCCCTCTCTTTCCCCCTCCTTTTCCCCCTGTTTTTATCCCTCCTTTCTCCCCCCACAGCCCCATTTTCCCGGCTCAATCCCGGGGCCATCCAGCCGGGGTGGTGGCCCTGGGGACAATGACACCTTTCCCAGGCTCTGTGCCACCCCCTCATCCCTGTCCCTGTGCACCCCAAACCCTGCCAGGCCCAGCCTCTCCTCCCTGCCCGTGAGGAGCAGATTATTCATGGAGAATTCCCAAAACCTCACAGTTTTACACAATTGTGTGCAAACACTGAAATAAGTTGTGCTCACTTAAAGCCATGAAATAGAAATGGCATTGCTGAGAGAGAGATTGAACTAGAAACAAGTGCAAACACTGAAATAAGTTGTGCTCACTTAAAGCCATGAAACAGAAATGGCATTGCTGAGACAGAGATTGAACTAGAAACAAGTTTCAAAATACGGCCTTGCAAAAGAATTTTAAAGAATTAAAACTTTAATTCAATTAAAAATTTAACTTTAGAGAATTAAAACAGGGAAAGATGCATGGTAGCAAGACCACGTGGAGTGAAAATAGAAGTGATGAACGTTAGAATTAACAGCGGAGTGAAAAATATTTATAAGGTGTAACCAAAAAATGAGTTAGCTTTTAATGGAAAATAAGTTAGCTGGGTTTCACATCTCTTATGTCCCACCCTGCATGGAGACTGAACTTAAAGCCATGAAATAGAAATGGCATTGCTGAGAGAGAGATTGAACTAGAAACAAGTGCAAACACTGAAATAAGTTGTGCTCACTTAAAGCCATAAAATATAAATGGTATTGTTGAGAGATTGAACTAGAAACAAGTGCAAACACTGAAATAAGTTGTGCTCACTTAAAGCCATGAAACAGAAATGGCATTGCTGAGACAGAGATTGAACTAGAAACAAGTTTCAAAATACGGCCTTGCAAAAGAATTTTAAAGAATTAAAACTTTAATTCAATTAAAAATTTAACTTTAGAGAATTAAAACAGGGAAAGATGCATGGTAGCAAGACCACGTGGAGTGAAAATAGAAGTGATGAACGTTAGAATTAACAGCGGAGTGAAAAATATTTATAAGGTGTAACCAAAAAATGAGTTAGCTTTTAATGGAAAATAAGTTAGCTGGGTTTCACATCTCTTATGTCCCACCCTGCATGGAGACTGATAGCAGAATAAAGCCTTTTCAAGAACCCCTCAGATATGTAGAAGGTGAATTGAACCCCCTGCCCCTGCAGCTGGACCAGATCTGCATTTCCTTCGACAACGGCAGGACCACCATGAACTTCATGGAGGCAGCGCTGCTGATCCAGGGCTCTGCCTGCATCTACAGCAGGAAGGTGAGCACACAGCTGGCCCCTGCCCCCTCCCCATCCCACCCCAGGACCCCTGAGCAGCCCCTGGGGTCGCCCCGGAATCCCCCCTGGGGTTGTTGGTGGGGACGAAAGGATTTCGGCTGGTCGTTCCGAAATTGGGTCCTTTTGGAGGTGTTGGCAGCCCCAGGGAACGGCAGGAAAATTCTGCTGTTCTCCATTTCTCCAAAATGAGATCCTGTTTTGTCACAAAATCCTGGGATGTTGGAGCTTTTTGACCACGGAGTCCCGGAATGTTTTGGGTGGGAGGGGACCTCAAAGCCCATCCAGTGCCACCGTGGATGGGTGCCAGCCCATCCACTGTCCCAGGCTGCTCCAGCTCCAGGGATTTCCCCCAGTCTGGCCTGCAGAAAAAAGGGAAAAGAGCACCAAACCCCCGTGGAATTCACCTCCATAGTGGGAGGGGGCAGTCCCTTGGGTGGAGGGGCTTTCCCAGGAGCTGCTCCCCCCTTTCCCAGCCCCAGCTGCTGTTTTCCAGGTGGAATACCTGTACATGCTGGTCTGCCAGACACTGGACTGCATCTCCAAGAAAAAGTGAGTGGGATTTCCCCTTCCCAGAGGGGAATTTTCCCTTCCCAGAAGGGAATTAGTCCTGCAGAACCCCTGCTCTGGGTCTGTGCTGGTGCTGCCCTGATCCTGGGCCATCCCCACTCCCATCCCTGCCCTGGGAGGTGCATCCCAGGCCTAGGAATGCCATGACAGGGATAACACACAAAACCAGGGATGGTTTTCCTGCTGGTTCATGGGGATTCAGGAGTCCAGAGGAGCCTGGCAGAGCCTTTTCCAAAAGGAAAATCCCTTCGGAATGTGCTGCCAGCTCCTTTGGACTTTCACACTGACACAAACAAGAAGGGAAACCCCGTTGTTTTTTGGGATTTTCCCACCTGGAGGGGCCACAGCAGGGCTGGAGGGACCCTTTGCCACCATTCCATGGATCCTGAGCCCGTTTTTCCCTAGGAAGGAGAAGCTCCCCACTTCCCTGGGCCCCAACGGCCGCGATGCCGACGCCACCTTCACGGACAAGGAGGAGGAGGTGAGGAGGGCTCTGTGCTCCCTGCCCTGCTCCAGGGGGTCCCTCGGTGTCCCTGCCAGCTGGGGTGACACTGAGGGGGCTTTCCTGCAGTTCCTGTCCCTGGATGACATCCCAGAGACCAGCCAGGCCAGCGTGGACATGAGGAGGGACCAGCAGCCTGCTGTAAGAGGAACCAGTTGCATTTTATGCCTCCTTTTGTTTCTCTTTTTCCTCCTTTTGTTTCTTGGTTTATCTCTCCTTCCTCCTTTTCTCCCTCCTTTTTTTCCTTCCTCTTTTTATCCCTGTCTTTCCCCCTCCTTTTCTTTTTCTCTCTCTCTTTTATCCCCCCTTTTTCTCCTCTTTTTCTCTCTCCTTTTCTTCCCCTTATCCCCCTTTCTATCCCTCCCTTTCATGTTTCTTTTCTCCTTGTTTTTATTCCTCCTTTTCCCCCCTCTTTTTACTGTTCTTTTTATCCCTGCCTTTCCCACTCCTTTTCTCTCTCCTTTTGCCTCATTTTCTTCCTTTTATCCCTCTTTCTCCCTCCTTTTCCTCCTTTTCTCCCCTGCATGGCACCATTTTCCCGGGTCAATCCCGGGGCCATCCAGCCGGGGTGGTGGCCCTGGGGACAATGACACCTTTCCCAGGCTCTGTGCCACTTGCCTGTCCCTTCCCAGGCCGTGAACATCGTTCCCCTGACCCCGATGTCCCTGGTGCCCCCGGAAGAGGGGGAGAAGAAGGAAAACCCCCTCCTGAGGTGCCACTCCTGGGATTGTCCCGTGTCCCCTCCCCTGGGTGGGATTGTCCCGTGTCCCCTCCCCTGCTGGGATTGTCCCGTGTCCTCTCCCTCAGGTGGAATTGTCCCGCGTCCCCTCCCCTGCTCCAGTCCCTGGGTGGGATTGTCCCGTGTCCCCTCTCCTGCTGGGATTGTCCCGTGTCCCCTCCCTTGGGAGGGATTGTCCCGTGTCCCCTCCCTGCTCCAGCCGGGGTCCCTCAGCACAAACACGCGATCCTGCTGGGATCTGTGGAGGGGCAGGAAGCTCCTGGGATGTGCAGGGCCAGTCCCGCGCTGCTGGGCGGGCCGGGGTGGCGCTGGGCGGGCCCGGGGGACGCTGGGGACAGTGGCCTGCCGGTGTCGCGCAGCCGGCGCGGCGAGGTGCTGGCCAGCCGCAGGGATTTCCGGATGAACACCTCCACCCCGCACGCCTGCGGCGCCTTCCTGCTGGAGCTGGCCGGGCTCTCCCCCACCCACCCGCAGCAGGAGCAGCGCCTGGGGACCGCCACAGGTACGTGGTGGCTCCGGGGTGCCTGTGTCACTGTCACTGCCCGGACTCACCTGTCACTGTCCCCGGCAGTGGCTCCACGATCCAGCCCCGCGGAGCGTCCGAGCTCTGGCACGGCCCTGGCGCGGGCGCTGAGCTTCTGCGAGGAGGCAGGTGAGGGGTGGCACCTGCCAGGGGTGTCCTGGGCTCCCCGTGCCCATCCAGGACGCTGGAGAGGAGGCTGAGGGGTGAATTCGTCCCTCAGGACTGGGCTGTGCTGCCAGGGAACAGGGACAGGAGGAGAGGGAACGGCCTCAGCCTGAGCTCAGGGTGGATTTTGGGGAAATTCCTCCTGGAAAGGGCTGTGCAGCCCTGGCACAGGGGCTGGGTGGGGTCCCTGTCCCTGGAGGGGTTTAACGTCCCTGTGGATGTGGCACTTGGGGACACAGGCAGTGGTGGCCCTGGCAGTGCTGGGAATGGTTGGATTTGGGCTCTGAGGGATTTTCCTACCCAACTAACTGCACCATTCCCTGCTCCTGCCCTCTGCTGCCCCTTGGCCCTGGCAGGAGAAGCTCCTGGGGAGATTCCTTGGCAGACAGGGTGGGAATGGGGGGTCCTGGAAGCTTCTCCAGCCTCTGCCCATTCCCACCCCTCCATGTGCTGCAGGACCTGAGGATGACGATGTTCCTGCAGCCCTGGAGGATGACATGGAAGTGACCCCGGTCCCTAAAGAACACATCGTGGCTCAGAGGGTCTGTGTGGGCAGGGGCTTGGGGGGCTGCCTGTGCCCCTTCCCTGGATCCCCCCAGCCCTTCCCTGCCCCCCAGTTCCTCACTGTCCCTCTCGGTGTCCCCAGAGCACGCCCCAGACCCGGGGGTACGTCCTGCGGGAGAGACCCCCCAGCCCGGACCCCAAAGCCCTCAGCAAGGTAAGGGGGGGCCTGGAGCCAGGGAGATCCCAAATCTGAGCCAGGGAAATCCCAAATCCGGGCAGGATGGGACTTTATGGGGTGTCCCAGAGCCCCTGCCCATCCTCACCCCTGTGCCAGGAGGAGCCCAGCCCGTGGCAGAGCCTCGACCCCTTCGGAGACTCTGAGGAGAAGCCCTTCAGGAAAGGTATTTTTGGGGGAAAATGGGCAGCTCCAGGGGAGCAGGGACAGCGTGGCCCGTGGTGGGTCACTCCTGGCCACGTGTCCCTCAGTGTCCCCAGCCCCACAGCAGGTCATTCCCAGCCCCATGGGAGGGTCACTCCTGGCCACGTGTCCCTCAGTGTCCCCAGTCCCACAGAGGGATATTCCTGGCCCCACAGGGGGACATTCCCAGCTCATGGAGGGTCATTCCCAGTCCCACAGGGGGGTCATTCCCAGCCACATGTCCCCATGTCCCCATCCCCATGGCAGGTCCTTGCCAGCCCCACATCCCCATGTCCCCATCCCCATGGCAGGTCCTTCCCAGCCCCACATCTCCATGTCCCCATCCCCATGGCAGGTCCTTCCCAGCCCCACAATGGATCACTCCCAGCCACACTGGACATCCTCAAGTGTCCCTGTGCCCATGCTGGGTCATTCCAGCCCCACAACATCCAGAGGAGCCCCTTCCCCTTCCCAGCCCCTCGTGGTGGCCACACGGCCAGTGTCACCCGTGTCACCTGCAGGGAGGCCCTTCCAGGTGCCACACGGCCTGGATGAGGTGACTGGAGGCAAGAGGAAGAGGAGGGGCCCGAGGAAGCTCCAGGATTTCACCAGATGGTTCTCTGCAGCCTGTGAGTGATTCCTGTGGGAATGGGATCCAAAAGGATTTAAAAGCCTTTAGCAGAAGTTAAAAACCTTTAACAGCCCTGTGCATGTGGCACTTGGGGACATGGGCAGGGGTGGCCTTGGCAGTGCTGGGGAGGACTCGATGGGCTCAGAGGGCTTTTCCAACTTTGATAAATCCCTGGAATTTCCACCCAATGATTATTCCTGATCTGCTCCCCCAGACAACAACGTCACGGAGGGCCGGAAAAGCAGGAGGAGGGGCCCCACCTTTGCAGGTGAGGGGACACGGGCAGGGACACATTCCCTGTCCTGGGGGACACCAGGGACTGGATCCTGCAGTGGGGAGGGCATGGAGGGGAAGGACACCCCAAAACTGGGGGGAATGGACACCAGGGACTGGATCCTGCAGTGAGGAATGGACACCAGGGACTGGATCCTGCAGTGGGGAGGGCATGGAGGGGAAGGACACCCCAAAACTGGGGCAATGGACACCAGGCTCCTGCAAAGGAGAAGGGCCTGGGCTGCCTTGGGGGGGTTCTGCTTTGGGGGGGTGCAGAGGGGCCATCCCAAATCCCTGTTCCCAATCCCTGCAGACCTGGAGGTGCTGTACTGGCGGCATTTCAAGGAGCGGCTGGTGGCGCGCAGGAAGCTCCAGAGCCGGGGGGTGAGTGGGGTGGGGGCTAAACCGGGGGGCCGGGGGGCTCCAGCACCCCCTTGCCGTGCTCTGGGGGTGCTCAGGGCAGTTCCTCCCCCAGGTGCTGCTGAGGGAGTCGGAGCCAGAGCTGGAGCAGGAGCGCGGGGCCGACAGCGAGGAAGGGGAAGGTGCTGGAACCCAAAACCCCAAATCCCCCCTGCCTGGGGAGCCTTTCTTTCCCTCCTGGGGGTCTGGGAGAGTCCCAGAAGGTTGTGGGGGGGTCTCAGGGGGCACTGAGGGGGTCTCAGGGGACACTGAGTGGTGTCCCCATCCTGGCAGACGATTTTGTGGAGCATGAGGACATGGAGCCTGAGGCGCCAGAGGAGCTGGAGGAGGAAATCCTGGGTGAGCTGCTGATCCTTCCCTCCCCAATCCCCAGCCCATCCGTCCCCACTCTGTCCCCTGTCCCTCCCATGGGGGCGGCTGGGTGACCCCTTTTCCCACAGACCCCCCTGAACCTGGCTACGAGGAGCTGGTGCGCAGGAACGTGGTAGGTGCTGCTGCGGGGACCTGGGGGTCACTCCAGACAGTCAAGGGGTCCCCAGGAGGCTTGGGGGCGTCCCCAGGGGGCTTGGGGGTGTCCCCAGGGGGCTTGGGCGTGTCCCCATTGCTGTCCCCGTCCCCAGGAGCTGTTCATGGCCAGCTCCCAGAAGTTCGCGCAGGAGACGGAGCTGTCGCAGCGCATCCGGCAGTGGGAGGAGCGCATAGAGCCGCTGCTGCAGGAGCAGGCACGGAACCGGGCTGGGCTGGGGGGCACTGCCTGGGCTGGGGGGCACTGCCTGAGCTGGGGGGCACTGCCTGGGCTGGGGGGCACTGCCTGGGCTGGGCAGGGATACCACCCCAGAGCACCCCATACCCACCCCAGAGTCCCCTGCCCACACTTGAGCCTCCCCTGAACACTCTCCACCCCTGCCCCTCCCTGTCCCCTCTTACCTGCAGTTCTGTGCCCGTTCCATGTCCATGGGTAGTGGCTGGCACTGACAGGTGACACTCCCTGACCCTGGCTGTCCCCTCACTGTCCCCCAGGAGAGCTGTGTCCCATTCCATGTCCATGGGTAGGGGCTGACACTGACCAGTGACCCTCACTGTTCCCCAGGAGAGCTGTGTCCCATTCCATGTCCGAGCCCACGGGCTGGCACTGACCGGTGACACTCCCTGACCCTCACTGTCCCCCAGGAGAGCCGTGTCCCATTCCATGTCTGAGCCCACAGGCTGGCACTGACCAGTGACACTCCCTGACCCTGGCTGTCCCCTCGCTGTCCCCCAGGAGGGCCGTGTCCCATTCCATGTACGCGCCCACGGGCTGGCACTGGCCAGTGACCCTGGCTGTCCCCTCACTGTCCCCCAGGAGAGCTGTGTCCCATTCCATGTCCGCGCCCACGGGCTGGCACTGACCGATGACACTCCCTGACCCTTGCTGTCCCCCAGGACAGCTGTGTCCCATTCCATGTCCGAGCCCACACGCTGGCACTGACCAGTGACCCTCCCTGACCCTGGCTGTCCCCTCCCTGTCCCCCAGGAGAGCCGTGTCCCATTCCATGTCCGAGCCCACGGGCTGGCACTGACCAGTGACACTCCCTGACTCTCACTGTCCCCCAGGACAGCCGTGTCCCATTCCATGTCCAAGCCCACGGGCTGGCACTGACCAGTGACCCTCCCTGACCCTGGCTGTCCCCTCCCTGTCCCCCAGGAGAGCCGTGTCGCGTTCGATGTCCGCGCCTACGGGCAGCAGCTGACCGAGCGCTGCGCGGAGCTGGGCCAGTGGCACTCCCTGGCCAGCCTGGTGGCCGGGCAGCCGCCGTTCGAGGTGTGCCGCTACCTGCTGGCCTCGCTGCAGCTGGTAAGGCTTTGGGGGCTCCCTGGGGGGGGGTCGCTGGGTGTGCCAGGCCCCCCTGCCACCCGCTGTCCCCTCCCCAGGCCAACGACGAGGAGGTGGAGCTGGCGCAGGAGCCGGGGCTGGAGGCGGCGCTGGACACGGCGCGGCTGCGGCTGATCTCGGCCCGCCCGGCGCACGAGAGGTTCCAGCAGCTCCAGCTGCCCTCCCAGAGAGACCCCGGCCCCCAATAAACCCCCCCTTTGCTAAGGAGAGGCCTCTGACCTAGGGGTGTAATGGGGGTGGGGGGGTCATGGGATTCGGCTGCACAGGGATTGTGGGGAGGGGCCTGGGGGGCTGCAGGGGTGGGGGTGTCACTTCAGTCAGCTGCACAGGGACCCCCAGCCATGGAGAGGGGCCTGGGGGGCTGCAGGGGTGGGGCGGTCACTTCAGTCACCTGCACAGGGACCCCCAGCCATGGGGAGGGGCCTGGGGGGCTGCAGGGGCAGGGAGAGGCTCTGGGGGGGTCCCTCTGCCCACCTACCTTGTCTCCCTTTGGGAAGGGGTCACTTCACTCACCTCTGCAGAGCCCCCCCCCCCATGGGACACTCCTGGGGGGGCTGCAGGGGTCCCTCCCTGCCATGTGACACTGCTGGGGGGCAGTGGGGTCTGGTGGGGGTCCCTCCACCCACCCACGTTCTCCCCCTCACAGGACACACCTGGGGGTCACTCCACATGGCCACTCAAAACCTTCCTCATCCCAGACCATTCCTGGGGGACACTGCGGGCTGTCAGGTGTCCCCTCCCTGCCATGGGACATCCCTTGGGGGATGTGGGCTCTGTCTGTCTCACAGGACACACCTCAGGGACACTGGAGATGTCAGATGTCCCTCTCTGTGTGTCACCCCTGCAGGGTATGGGCTCTGTCCCTCCCACAGGACACACCTGGGGGACACTGGAGATGTCAGCTGTCCCCCTCTGTGTGCCACCCCTGCAGGGTGTGGGCTCTGTCCCTCCCACAGGACACACCTGGGGGACACCTGTCCCCTTCTATGTGACACTGGAGGTGTCAGATGTCCCTCTCTGTGTGTCACCTTTGCAGGGGGTGGGCTCCGTCCTTCCCACAGAACACACCTCAGGGACACTGGAGGTGTCAGCTGTCCCTCTCTGTGTGCCACCCCTGCAGGGCGTGGGCTCTGTCCCTCTCACAGGACACACCTGGGGGACACTGCATGCTGTCACCCGTCCCTCCCCCGCCACGTGCCACCCCCAATCACCACAGACCCCGCTCCAGGAGTGGGGCGTCACGGCCGTTTATTGCCCTCCCTCGGGGGGCAGCGGCTCGTAGGCGTCCATGTGCCCCCTGACGCTGCGCGCCACCTCCTCGGCCGTGCGGGAGCTGCCGTAGCAGTCGCGCAGGAGCCCGTCGGGATCCACCAGGAACGTCAGCACCGAGTGATCCACCACGTAGTCGCCGTCGGCGTCGCGGGGCCCGGCGCTCACGTAGACGCGGAAGGCGGCGGCGGCGGCGCGCACCTGCTCCGGGGTGCCGGTGAGCCCCAGCAGGCGCGGGTGGAAGTCGCGCAGGTACCGCGCCAGCGCCGCCTCGTCGTCGCGCTCGGGGTCCACGGTGACGAAGAGCGGCTGCAGCGGCGGCAGCGCCGGGTCGCGCTCCAGCAGGCTCACGGCGCGGCTCAGCCTCTCCAGCTGCTCGGGGCACACGTCCGGGCAGTGCGTGAAGCCGAAGTAGAGCAGCAGCCAGCGGCCGAGGAAATCCGCCTTGCTCCGCGCCGCTCCCGCGCTGTCCCGCAGCTGGAAGTCGCCCTGGCCCAGCGCCAGCTGGCGGAGCTGCCGCAGGCGGCGGGAGCGCCGCTGCCGCTCCTTCTGCTGCCGCAGGTACAGCCAGCCCGCGGCCGCCGCGCCCGCCACCGCGCCCGCCGCCGCATCCCACCCCTTGGACCCCAACCCTGTCCCAAAACGCCCCCTGACCCCTCATCTCCCCCCTCCCCCGGCAGTCCCCGCTGACCTTTGACCTCTCCCGGTCCCTCCGCCGCCGGTCCCGCCCGGGGCGCCCGCGCCGCTGCCGCCGGAACCGGAAATACCGGCAGGGGGCGGGGCCACGGAGGAAAGGGGCGTGGCCACGACGGGAGAGGGCGTGGTCTGCATAGTGCGCGTACAAGGTGGGCGGGGTGCGGCCAAAGCGGGAGGGGGGCGTGGCCAATGCGAGGGGCGTGGCCACAGCACACTTCCCTCTTCCACCGCGAGGTGGCGCCACCGCCCCGCGCCGCAGCCCTCAGAATCGTGAGGGGGTGAATCGTGAGGGGGTGAATCGTGAGGGGGTGAATCGCGACACGGCCCCGACATCGCGGTCACTGCGGTTTATTGTGAGTCCCGGCACGGCCCCGGGAGGGATCCCGAGGGCACGATGGTCTCGGCCACCAGCGGCGGCGGGTCCCGGGGGGGCTCCGGGCCGAGGCACAGCGCGTCCTGCAGCTGGCGCCGGCCCTCGGCGCCGAGGGTGCCCTCATGGTGCAGCCGCAGCCAGGGCTCGCCTGAGGGAGGGGACACAGAGGGGTCACCGGGGGGCTCTGATCCCCCCAGATATCCTCCCAGATATCCCCCCAGATATCCCCCCTCATCCGGGGTTCACCCCCAGCCGGGACTCTTCTGAAGGAGGGGACACGGGGGGGTCATGGGGGGCTCTGATCCCCCCAGATATCCCCCCCAAATCGGGGTTCACCCCCAGCCGGGGCTCGCCTGAGGGAAGCACAGAGGGGTCACCGGGGGGCTCTGATCCCCCCAGATATCCCCCCCAACCCGAGGGCACCCCCAGCCAGGGCTCGCCTGAGGGAAGCACAGAGGGGTCACCGGGGGGCTCTGATCCCCCCAGAAATCTCCCCCACAACCCGAGTGCACCCCCAGGCAGGGCTTGTCTGAGGGAGGGGACACGGGGGGATCATCGGGGGGCTCTGATCCCCCCTCATCCGGGGTTCACCCCCAGCCGGGACTCTTCTGAAGGAGGGGACATGGGGGGATCATCGGGGGGCTGTGATCCCCCCAGAAATCTCCCCCCCAACTCGAGTGCACCCTCAGGCAGGGCTTGTCTGAGGGAGGGAGGCACAGAGGGGTTATCGGGGGGCTCTGATCCCCCCCCAAACCGGGGTTCACCCCCAGCCGGGGCTCGCCTCAGGGAGGGGACACGGCGGTGAGGGGCTGATGGGGGTTTCGGGGGGCTCCCCTCACCTGCCCGCAGGTGCTGCCCGGTGCCCACCAGCAGCTCGGCGCCCACGCGGGGGTTCACGGGGTCCCCGGCCCGCGACCGGCCTGCGCCCAGGCCGTGCAGGACCCGCGCCAGGGGCAGCGCCCGCACCTGCTGCACCCAGCCTGGGGACAGGGGGCAGGGGGACAGGGACATGGGGGGGACAGGGACATGGGGAGGGACTGGGACATGGGGTGGGACAGGGACATGGGAGGGCAAGAGGATCAGGGACATGGAGGGGGGAGCCCCCAGCCTTGGCAGGGCAGGGACATTGCGGGGATCCCCAATATGGGGGTGTCGGGACATGGGGGACACAGGGGAGAGCCCCCAGCCTGGGAGGAGAATGGGAGGGGCAGGGACGTGACAGGGAGACCCCAGCCCGGGCGGGTCAGGACATGGGCATCCCCCAGGGATGTGGGGCAGGGGACACAGGTGAGGACCCCCAGAACACGGGATGGGGAAGCGGGGACCCTCAAGGGGCAGGGTATGGGGGTTTGGGGACCCCCAAACACAGAGGATGGGCAGGTGAGGACTCTCAGGGTGGGGGGAATAATCCGGGGGAGTCTTGAGCATCCTGGGGAGGGGCGAGGGGGGGATGGCGATGGGTGGGAGCAGTGGGAATGGGGGGACTTTCAGCCCCCCGGAGGGGCACGGGGTGTTGGGAGAGAGGGGAATTTGGGGTGGGGTCCCTCTGACCTTCCTGCGGCGCGGGCAGCTCCTCGCAGACCTTGGCCTCGCCCAGGAGCCGGCGGCGCTGGGCGGGGGTCCCGGCGCAGAGGCCCCGGGCGGTGTCGGGGGGCACCCCCTGTGCCCCCAGCATGGCCTCGAACGTGCCCAGGGCCGAGCCATCGTCCAGAGCCCGGGCCAGGCGCTCACGGCCCTGCTCGGCCCCCGCGGCCATCCCGCACTGCCAGAGCAGCACCCCGCCTGCGCCCCAAAGCGGGACACGGCTGGGACCCCCACTCCTGGGGAGCCCCAAACCCTGCCCCACTGCACCCCCACCCCTGCTCGGGACAGGGAGGAGGGGCGGGGGCAAGGGGAGGGGGACGGGGACCCCAGGAGGGGCTTAGGAGGGGACAGAGAGTGTGGGGGGGACCCCGGGGTGGGGCGGTCAGGACTGGACACAGGACCCATGTCTGCTCCGTGTCCCCTCGTGTCACCGCACTGACCCAGGGCGGTGACCAGGTGTCGCAGGTCGGGGGGACCGCCCCCTCCTTGTCCCCCCCGTGTCTCCCCGTGTCACCAGACTGACCCAGGGCGGTGACCAGGTGTCGCAGGTCGGGGGGGCCGCCCCCTCCTTGTCCCCCCCGTGTCCCCCCGTGTCACCAGACTGACCCAGGGCCGTGACCAGGTGTCGCAGGTCGGGGGGCCGCCCCCTCCTTGTCCCCCCCGTGTCCCCTCGTGTCACCGCACTGACCCAGGGCAGTGACCAGGTGTCGGAGGTCAGGGGGCCGCCCCCTCCTTGTCCCCCCCGTGTCCCCCCGTGTCACCGCACTGACCCAGGGCGGTGACCAGGTGTCGCAGGTCGGGGGGGCCGCCCCCCTCCAGGCACTCGAGCGCCTCCAGCACCTCCAGCGCGTTGCCCACGGCGCGGCCCAGCGGCTGCTCCATGCGGGTCAGCAGGGCCGCCGTGCGGATGCCCAGGTGTGCGCCCACCTCCACCTGCGCGGGGACAGCGGGCAGGGACAGGGACAACAGGCGGGGACAGCGGGCAGGGACAGAGGTCAGGGGTGGGGACACGTGGGGACAGGGACAGAGAGAGAGGACAAACAGGGACAGCGGGCAGAGAGAGGAGCAGGGACAGGCAGGGGCAGTGGGAAGAACAGATAGGGACAAGGGACAGCAGGCAGGACAGGGATGGGACACGTGGGGACACGGACAACAAAGGGCAGGGTTAGGGACAGGAGCAGGGACAGCGGGAATGGCCCGGGACAGTAGGCAGGGAGAGAGGGCAGGGACAGGGACAGTGGGAGGGGACAGTGGGCAGGGAGAGTGGACAAGGACAGGGGCAGCGGGCAGGGATGGACAGGGACAGGGACAGCAGGAGGGGACAGTGGGCAGGGAGAGTGGACAAGGACAGGGACAGCGGGCAGGGATGGACAGGGACAGGGACAGCAGCGGGGACAGTGGGCAGGGAGAAACAGGGCAGGGATAGGGGACAAACAGGGACAGAGACAGGAGCAGGGACAGGAGCAGGGACAGGCAGGGGCAGTGGGAAGGAGAACAGAGAGGGACAAGGGACAGCAGGCAGGGAGAGTAGAGAGGGACGGGACACGTGGGGACACGGACAGCCAGGGGCAGCGGGCAGGGTCAGGGACAGGAAGCGGGAATGGCCCGGGACAGTAGGCAGGGAGAGAGGGCAGGGACAGGGACAGGGGGAGGGGACAGTGGGCAGGGAGAGGGGACAAGGACAGGGACAGCGGGCAGGGATGGACAGGGACAGGGACAGTGGGAGGGGACAGTGGGCAGGGAGAGTGGACAAGGACAGGGGCAGCGGGCAGGGATGGACAGGGACAGCAGGCGAGGACAGTGGGCAGGGAGAGACAGGGCAGGGATAGGGGACAAGCAGGGACAGAGACAGGAGCAGGGACAGGAGCAGGGACAGGCAGGGGCAGTGGGAAGGAGAACTGAGAGGGACAAGGGACAGCAGGCAGGGAGAGTAGAGAGGGACGGGACACGTGGGGACACGGACAGCCAGGGGCAGCGGGCAGGGTCAGGGACAGGAGCAGGGACAGCGGGAATGGCCCGGGACAGCAGGCAGGCAGAGAGGGCAGGGACAGCGGGCCGGGCAGGGGTCCCGGGGGTCCCCGAGGTCTCACCAGGCTCCGGGCCAGCTCCCGCGCGCTCTCCTGGCTGGGGTACAGAGCTGCCTCCCCGAACTTCACATCCAGCACCAGCGCCGAGAGCCGCTCCGCCGCCTTCTTGCTGAGGATGGAGGCTGGGCCGGGCGGGGGGGGGGGCACCGGCTGCGCCCCCTCCCCGCGCCCCGCGTGCCCCCGCGGCCCGCGTGCCCGTACCGGTGATGAGGGGCGGGCTGTCCACGGTGGCCGTGACGTCGCGCAGCCCGTAGAGCACCCGGTCCGCGGGCACCAGCTCCGCGCTCTGCCCCACGATGCAGCAGCCCACCCGCGCCAGGATGTGCTGCATCTGCGGGCACCGGTGTCCCGTGGGACCCCGGGGACAGCCCATCGGCACCCCGGGGACACCCCAAGGGTGTCCCAGTGAGACCCCCTGTGATGAGCTCTGGAGCCCCAGTGCCCCCAAGCCCGGATCCTGCAGGGTGTGAGGGTGCCCGTGGTGTCCCCGTCACCCCCCATCCGTCACCTCCTCGGGGCTCTGGGACACGCGGAACCCGGGAATGGCCTCCAGCTTGTCCAGGGTGCCCCCGGTGTGGCCCAGCCCGCGCCCGCTGATCATGGGCACCTGGGGAGGGACACGGGTGGGCGCAGGGGCTCGGGGACCCCCCCGTCCCGCCCCATCCCCGGGTTCCCCTCACCTTGCAGCCACAGGCGGCCAGCGCGGGGGCCAGGGCCAGGCTGACCTTGTCCCCAACGCCGCCGGTTGAGTGCTTGTCCACCACCAGCCCGTGCCAGGCGGGCGGCCAGGCCAGCGTCCGGCCAGAGCTGGCCATGGCCTGGGTCAGGGCCAGTGTCTCACCCGCGTCCATGCCCCGCAGCCGGATGGCCATCAGCATGGCCCCTGCGGTGACAGCGGCCGGCCACATGTCACCTCCCCTGTCCCCAAGCTGACCCGTGCCCCGCAGCCAGACGCCATCTGCGTGGCACCCGGGGACACGCGGGGCCACCTCAGTGCCCTCCCCAGGACCCCCACCCATCCACATCCCCTGGCCGTGACCTTCTGCCACGCGCTGGGGTCCCCCTCTCGCCCCCCATGGGGTCCCCCAGCTGTGTCCCCTGCTCGTGACCCATTGCCATGTCCTGGAGTCCCTCTCTTGTCCTCCCAGGGTGGTCCCCCAGCCGTGTCCCCTGCCCAGGACCCCTCGGCATGTCCCGGGGTTTCCCTTGCTGTCCCTCCTACTGCTGAGACCCCCCCTGTCCCGGTGCCCCCTGTGCCTTTGTCACTCCCCTGGCCATGTCCCCACCTTTCTGCCCGCGCTCCCCGCCACGTCCCCGTCTCGTTGGCGCGTCCCCGGCCGTGTCGCCCCTCACGCTCCCTCCGCTGCCCTCCCGGCCCCGGGGTGTCCCCGCGCCCCTCCCGCCCGCACCGATCTGTCCCTGCTGCGCCGTGCCCTCGGTGACGCCGCGCACGAAGCTCCGGATCTCGGCGTCCTCCAGACGCTCCCCGTCCCGCTTCTTGCGGATCAGGGTCGGGAGAGGGGTCGGGGCGTCCATCCCTGTCCCGGGCAGCTGGCACCGCGATGTGGCAGCAGTCACGCCCCGAAGTGGCACCAATGGCACCCGAGCCCGTCCCGCCGCGCCCCGGTTGCCCAGAGCCGCCACCCCGAGCCCGCACGGCCGCGCCTCCCCCGGCGCTGCCGGGACCTGCCCGTGCCCGCCTGGCCCCGTGCCCGGTGCCCGCTGCCCGCGGGTGGCGAGGCGGCTCCGGCCGTGGACTTTGAGCCCGGGGCAACGAGCGGGGCACGGGAGAGGCCTCGGCGCGGGGTGATACGGGGGTGGCACGGGGGGGGGCGTGACACGAGGGGTGGCCCCTGGGTCCTTCATTCACCTGGACACTCGCAGGTGATGCCGTGCCAGGGGTCCCCCCATCCCACAGATCCCACAGAGCGGGGGGAGTCCTCAAGGCGCGGCGCTGATGGATGTCCCCTCTCTGTTCGGTGTCCCCAGAGCACCCCATGGCCCGAGGACCTGGGTAGGATGGGATGGGACTGGAGCAGGGAGGGGGTTGCTAGCACATCCCACCCCACCATGGGGTCCCTCTCCGTGGCCCTGACAGGGTCTCCTTTGGGATGGGCAAGGTGTGGCTTTAGGGGAGCCCCCGGCCCCCCGTGCGACGCAGCGGGACGGGAGAGTGAGCGAGTGCTGCTGTAGTTCGTGTTTGTCACAGGCTGACAGTGTCACACAGGACAGTGAGCGAGTGCTGCTGTAGGTTCGTGTTTGTCACAGGCTGACAGCGTCACCCATGTCCCCATTCCCCTACAGGTGCAAGTCCATCATGGGGACCACGCTTTCCGAGTGGCGCACACCAAAGGTCTGTCCTTTTTTCTGGTCCTGCGGGAGGACAGAGACGGTGTGAAGGTGAGGGGCTGTGGGTCCCCGTCCCCCAGGCCTGTCCTTGTCCCTGTCCCCGTCCCCACTCACCGGCTTGGGGTAGTAGTCGCTGGGGCTGGGTGTGTTGGAGGTCAGGCACAGGCGGGTCCGCCCCACTATGGTGCAGCGGGGGGCCCGTGCCATGTACAAGTTGGTGTCCACGGTGCCGTATTTGTTGGGTCCTGGGGTCTGCGGGGAGAGGGGCGGGTGATGTCACCCCCTGGATGCCCCACACCCTCAGTACCCAGAGCCCCTGCACCCCGCATCCTTGGCACCCCAGCCCCCCGGAGCTGTGGCACTCCAGACTCCTTGGTACCCCAACCCCTGGCACCGCACACTCCTGGTACCCCAGTCTCCGGGACCCTGATACCCCAGATCCAGTCCCCTGGTACCCCAGTCCCTTTGCACCCGACCCCCAGTTCCCCAGCCCCCTGCCCCCCCAGTCCCCCGGCCCTCCCAGCCCCCACCTGTTTATTGTCATCGAAGATGCTGGGGCCTCGCCCTGTCATGATATACTGGGGGGTCGATGTCTTGTTCACTAGGCGGGGGCCCACCACGGGTGGCAGCTGGTAGGTGGCAGGGCCTGGTGGGGGGGACACGGCTCAGGGGGACACGGGGCTTCACCCTCCCACAGGTGGGGAGGAAAGGCTCAGCCCCGGGGCGCTGGGCGGGTCAGACCAGCCAGGGGATGTTGGGGAGCCCAGTCTGGCCAGGGAGATGGGGGATCCCAGCCCGAGAGGAGATGGGGGGCCCAGCCCAGAGGAGATCAGGGGGTCCCGGCCCAGTCCAACACAGGGGAATGACGGGGATCCCAGCCCAGGTGGGGTGTTGGAGGTCCCAGCCCCGGGGGACACGGGGGACCCCTCACATCCCACTCTCTCTCTCTCACCTGGCGTCTGCTGGGGTTTGTCCGGGCGGCCGCGGGACCTCAGGGAGCAGGCGGGGGCCGAGGGCAGGGTCACCCTGTTGGCCTGCTCCGGGGAATAATACGCTGCAAGGGCGAGCGGGGGTCAGCCGCCGTGCGCTCCGGGCGCTGCGCGGGGTGCCGCCCCCGGGGCTGCCGCCCCTCACTCACCTGGCCCAGGTGTGTTGCTGGCCCGCCGCTCCCGGGGGCGGCCGCCCATGGTGAAGGCGGGGCCGCGTTCCCGGCCCCGGGCGGTGAAGCCGGCCGGCACCAGGTACTGGGGGCCGGGGGAGCGCGGCTCCTCGGGGCCCCCCAGCTTCATCCCGAAGCTGTAGGCGGGGGCGCGGCGTCCGGAGGGGTCGCGCTGGTCTTTGCCTGGGGGCGGGCAGGGGCTCGGTGGAACTCGGCGCCCCCGGCTCGCGTCCCCCGTCGGCCCCGCGGCTCCGCGCTCACCGGTGCTGCCGGCGATCCTGTACTTGGGCCCGGGGCTGGGGTACGCGGCCGAGGTGGGCCCCCGGAGCCGGTGGGGTCTCCGGGGGCCCACCCACAAGTCGTTTGACATGGGGGGCTTCGTCGGTGGCGCCCCAGCCTCAGGCTCGGCCCCCGGGCCGGTGGCCTCGGGGGGGGACGTGGGTGCTCCCGGCGCGGCTGCCCGCGGTGAGCGGGGTGGCAGCTGCGGCGCCGGCATGCGGTGATGGCCGTGTTGGTGGCAGCGGCGCCCTGGTGACAAGTGACTCTGCGGGGCCGCGGGCGCCGGCAGCGGCGGCGTGGTGGCCGTGGTGGCCATGGTGTCACAATGGCCGCGGGGTTCCAGCGCTTTGTTCCCCCGGGACAGCGCTCAGCACCCCGGGGTGACAATAGTGACAGCGCCGGGGAGGGAACGCCGGGAGCCCCGTGGATACACCCCGGCACCCCATGGGTACATCCCAAAAATACACCCCGTGGATACACCCCGGCACCCCATGGGTACATCCCGATGGGTACATCCCAAAAATACACCCCAGAAATACACCCCATGAGTATATCCCGATGAATACCCCCAAAAAATACACCCCATGGATGCACCCCTGGCACCCCATGGATGCACCCCTCGGACCCGATGTCTGACCCCCCAGAACCCCATATATGAACCCCCCCTGGATCCCGTGGGGAGGACAGGAGGGACACGGAGACACAGGAGCACAAGGACGGAGGGATGGGAGGGGACATGGGGACAGTGGGGGACAGAGGAATATGGAGATTTGCATATGAATGACATGTGGGGGACATGGGGACATATGGGGGGACATGGGAAGAGCACGGGGACACGGGCACACAGGGAGAGGGTGAAGGGGGTGACAGGGGGATATGGGGACAGGGGGGATATAGGGCATGTGGGGACATGGGAATATGGGGGACACAGGAGGACAGGGGGACACGAGGACGTGGGGGGGACATGGGAACACAGAGACCGGCTGAGATCCCCAGGGGCTGCCGTGGGGACACCCCTTCTCTTGGGGACACCTCTGACCTGGGGACACCTCCGGTCGTGCCCCCCGTCCACCCCCCATGGGGAGCTCGGGGGTCACACGGGGCTGAGTGTCCCCGTCCCCTGTTGGTGTCACCCGTGGGGCACAGACACAGTGAAGGGACACGGGGGGTCCCGGTGCTTCGGTCACTTTATTGGGGGGTCTCTGTGTAGGGGGGGCTGAGTATTGGGGGGCTGGGGTTTGGGGCTGGTCAAGGGGCTGGGCTGGGGGGGCAGGACACAGGGTTTGGGGACAGAGTGTGGGGCAGGGATGTGGGATTTGGGGAGCAAGACAGTGGGGGCAGGACTGGGAGAAGGGTTTGGGATCTGGGACAGGGTTTGGGGGACAGGAGGTGGAATTGGGAGGGGGAGGTGGGGTTTGGGGGGCAGCACAGCAGGGGTGGGATTGGGAGCAGGCAGTGGGGTCTGGGACAGGGGTTTGGGGACAGGCCCAGGCTCGGGGGGCTGCACAGGGGTTGGGGACAGCCCCCCCAGGCCCCTAGCCCCTCTAGGCTTCGTATTTGCAGACGAAGGGTTTGCGCTCGCCGCAGGCCTCGCCCTCCCAGGCCATGAACCCTGCAGGGACACGAGCCAGCGCTGGCACAGGGGACACGTGGGACACTCTGACAGCCCCAGTCCCTCCCTGACACCTCCTGACCCCCCTGACCCTCCCTGGCACCCCCTGCCCCCCCAAGCCTTGTGTCCCCCCACCAGCTGAGTCCTCCAGTGTGGCACAGGGCTGTCCCCAGGCCACTGTCCCCAGCCCTGGCTCCCAGTGCCCCCCTGACCTGCCGAGTCCTCCAGGGCGATGCAGGGATGTCCCTTGGGGCCATCGTCCCCCTCCCAGGCCCAGTAGTGCCGCGGGGACCCGTCAGCCCAGAGCCAGCCCTGGCGCTGTGACAGGGGCACAGGGACACAAGGTGGGGCAGAGGGGGACGGGGGGACAGGGACACACAGGTGAGACAGGGACACACAGGGGGACAGGGGGACGGGGGACAGGGACACTGGGGAACAGGGGGACGGGGAACAGGGGCACAGGGACACACGGGTAGCAGACAGGCAGTGCTGCAGGGCGCTGCAGGACCCCGGGATGGGACACGAAGGTGTGGCAGGGCGCGGTCAGGGCAGGTTGGGGCGCAGGGGGGACAGGTAGCGCTGCAGGCAGGGGACACCAGGAAGGGACATCAGGGTGTGGCAGGCAGGTACAGACAGGCACGGCTCGCTCAGGCCACGCACCCGCCGGTGCAGCCCGATCCAGACGCTCTCCTCCTTGTCCCTCTCCCTCTCCCTCTCCTTCTCCCCCTCCTCGTCGTCCTCTCCCCGCCGCGGCCGCCGGGCGATGAAGGCGGCGAGCGCCCGGTGCTCCTCGGGGCTGTGCAGCGACGCCAGGTGGCCCCCGCGGGTGGCCTGGCACCACGCCTGGGGACAGCGCCACGTGCTGGGGGGTCCTGGGGGTCTGGGGGACCCCCGGAACCCCCCATTCCCCCACAGCACCCACCTCAGCCCTCCTCCAGCTCAGCTGCTGTCCGAAGTAGCCATAGCAGTGTCCCTCGAAGGACAGCCACCCCCGGGGACACCTGGTGGCCTGAGCCCCTGGGGGGGACAGAAATGTCACCGTGACGCCCCCAAACCCAGATGGGATCCCGCGGGGGGGGGGGGTTTGGGGGGTCAGGGCACCTCCGGCCCTGTTTGGGGGGCTGAGGCTGGGGGAAAATGTTTGGGATGGGAAGCAGAGGGTGGGCAGAGGGCACTTTGGGGGTCACAGGGTGTGGGATCTCAGTGAAATGTGGGGGTCTCAGGGTGCAGCCTGGGGAATCGGTGCAGGGGAAGTCTCAGGGTGCAGGTGGGGATCTCAGGGCACAGTTTGGGGGATCAGGGTGCAGTTTGGGGTCTCAGGGCACAGTTTGGGGTCTCAGGGTGCAGTTTGGGGGAGCAGGGTGCAGTTTGGGGGCTCAGGGTGCAGTTTGGGGTCTCAGGGTGCAGTCTGGGGTCTCAGGGTGCAGTTTGGGGGATCAGGGCACAGTTTGGGGTCTCAGGGTGCAGTTTGGGGTCTCAGGGTGCAGTTTGGGGTCTCAGGGCGCAGTTTGGGGTCTCACCCGGCAGGGAGGGGGGCAGCACCAGGCAGCCCAGCAGGCAGAGCCCCAGGAAGGCGGCAGGACCCATCCTCAGCCTTCCTGCAACGGGGGGGCTGCAGGGGCGGGGGGAGCGGCCGGGCACCCACCCCTGCAGCACCCACCCCTGCAGCACCCAATGCTGCCCCAGCACCCACCCCTGCAGCACCCACCC
>NW_024499630.1:0-1387 GCF_017590055.1 Onychostruthus taczanowskii
CCCCCATTGCCCCCGTTCTCAGCCCCCATTTCAGACCCCCCCCATTTTTGGGGTCCCTTTTTGTATTTTTGGGGTCGGGGTCAGTTTTTGGGGTCCCTTTGGGGTTTTTGGGGTCCCTTTTTGGGTCTGGGGTCTCACCTGGATGGCGAGGGGCCGCAGCTCCCCCATTGCCCCCGTTCTCAGCCCCCCCATTCCAGATCCCCCATTTTTGGGGTCGGGGTCAGTTTTTGGGGTTAGGGTCAGTTTTTGGGGTCCCTTTGGGGTTTTTGGGGTCCCTTTGGGGTTTTTGGGGTCCCGTTTTGGGTCTGGGGTCTCACCTGGATGGCGAGGGGCCGCAGCTCCCCCATTGCCCTCGTTCTCAGCCCCCCATTTCAGACCCCTCATTTTTGGGTTTCCCTGTTATTACGGGGGTCCCTTTCAGGGTTTTTGGGGTCCCTTTGGGGTTTCCGGGGTCCCGTTTTGGGTCTGGGGTCTCACCTGGATGGCGAGGGGCCGCAGCTCGCCGTCGGGGCGCTGGTGCAGCAGGCACAGCGGGGCGGCCACGAAGGTGGGGCGGCCGTCGATGAGCGCCGTGGGGAGCCCCTGCAGCACCCCGTAATCGGCCAGGTAGATGTTCCCTGCCTGGGGGCACCCCGAAATCAGGGGGACCCCAAAATCGGGGGGTACCCCCAGACTGGGATCCCCCAAATCATGGAAAACCCAAAATTCTGGGGGAAAATCCCAAAATTCTGGGAAAAAACCCCAAAAGCCAGCCCCCCGTAATCAGCCAGGTAGATGTTCCCTGCCTGGGGGCACCCTAAAATCAGGGGGACCCCAAAATCGGGGGGTACCCCCAGACTGGGATCCCCCAAATCATGATTTTGGGGTTTTTGTTTGGGGTTTTTGGTTTTTTTGGGGTTTTGGGGTGTTTTTGGGGTGCCTGACCTCCATCTCGCGCTGCAGGGACGTCCCTGTCCCCAGGCTGGGCGCCACCATGGCCTCGGTGTTTGTTTGGGGTGTTTGATGTTTTTGGGGTGGTTTTGGGGTGTTTTTGGGGTGTTTTTGGGTGTTTTTGGGGTGCCTGACCTCCATCTCCCCCTTTAGGGACGTCCCTGTCCCCAGGCTGGGCGCCACCATGGCCTCGGTGTTTGTTTGGGGTGGTTTTGGGGTGTTTGATGTTTTTGGGGTGTTTTTGGGGTGTTTTTGGTTTGTTTTTGGGGTGTTTTTGGGGTGTTTTTGGAAATCAGGGGGACCCCAAAATCGGGGGGTACCCCCGGGCTGGGATCCCCCAAATCATGGGGAATCCAAAATTCTGGGAAAAAACCCCAAAATCCTGGGGAAAAAACCCCAAAATTCTGGGGAAAAATCCAGGGAAAAAAAACCAAAATTCTGGGAAAAAACCCCAAAA
>NW_024499631.1:0-1385 GCF_017590055.1 Onychostruthus taczanowskii
AAATTTCCCCCCAAAACCCCCAAAATTTACCCAATTTTCCCCCCAAAAACCCCAATTTTCCCCCCAAAAACCCCAAATTTCCCCCAAAACCCCCATTTTTTTCCCCAAATTTTCCCCAAAAAACCCCAAATTCTCCCCCAAATCCGCCAGGGCGCCCACCTGGCGCTGATCGATTCCCTCATGGCCGCCTTCGTCGCCGAGGCCACCCGAAATTTGGGGGCCCCCCCAGGAGCCCCCCCGGGACCCCAATCCTGGGAACCCAAAATTTTGGCTTGGCTGGAGACGGTGAGTTGAAATTTGGGGGGGTTTGGGGGTTTTTTTTTTGGGGTGAAAAAGGGAAAAAACCGGAATTTTTTGGGGGTTGTTTTTTAGGTGAATCGGAAGCTGCAGGAGAGGACGGAGAAAGAGGGGGGGGGGCCGGCCCCGAATTTGGGGGTCCCCGAGAGCTCCACGGCGCCCCCCGGATGCGGGCACAAGGTTGGGGGGAAATTTGGGGGGGACCCCAAAAAATCCTAAAAAATTCCCTGAAAAAATCACAAAAAATCGTTAAAAAATCGTTAAAAAATCGTAAAAAAAGTCGTTAAAAATCATTTAAAAATCGTAAAAAAAGTCGTTAAAAATCATTAAAAAATCGTAAAAAAAGCATTTAAAATCATTTAAAAGATCCAAAAAAATCCTCAAAAAATCCACAAAAAATAATTTTAAAAACTCCCCCAAAAATCTCCTAAGAATAATGAAAAAAAATTAAAAATTAAAAAAGTCCACAAAAAAAGACAAAAAATTCACAAAAAATCCCCCAAAATCCTAAAAAAATCACAAAAAATCCACAAAAAAAATCACAAAAAATCACGAAAAAATCCCCCAAAAAATCATTGAAAAATCTCAAAAAAATCACCCAAAAATCACCCAAAAATTCCCAAAAAATCATTTAAAAATCACAAAAAAATCCACAAAAATCACCCAAAATATCAAAAATAAATTCACCCAAAAATCACAACAAAATCTCCCAAAAATCCACAAAGAAATCCCTGAAAAAAACCCCCAAAAATCGGCCAAAAATCTCCAAAAAATCCCAAATTTGGGGGTCCCCGAGAGCTCCACGGCGCCCCCAGGATGCGGGCACAAGGTTGGGGGGAAATTTGGGGGGGACCCCAAAAAATCCTAAAAAATTCCCTGAAAAAAATCACAAAAAATCGTTAAAAAAACGTTAAAAAATCGTTAAAAATAGTAAAAAAAAATCACAAAAATCCACAAAAAATCACCAAAAATAATTTTAAAAAATCTCAAAAACTCCCCCAAAAAATTTCCTAAGAATAATAAAAAATCATTTAAAAATAAAAAAAAATCCACAAAAATATGACAAAAAATTCGCAAAAAATCCCCCA
>NW_024499632.1:0-1384 GCF_017590055.1 Onychostruthus taczanowskii
GGGCGATGGGGGATTTGGGGGTGGGGGAGGATTTGGGGGGGATTTCTGTTAATTTGGGTGAATTTTGTGTTAATTTTTGCCATTTCGAGTTGATTGCTGCTGAATTTGGGTTAATTCTGTGTTAATTTTGCCATTTTTGGGCAGATTTTTGCCATTTTTGGTGTTAATTCGGGTTAATTCTGTATTAATTTCCCCATTTTGGGCTGACTTTTCCCATTTTTGGGCAGATTTTTCCCGTTTTTGGGTGAATTTGGGTTAATTTTCTGTCCCATTTTTGGGCTGACTTTTCCCATTTTTTGCTGACTTTTCCCGTTTCCGGGCGGATTTTCCCCGTTTTTGGGTGAATTCGGGTTAATTCTCTGCTATTTTCCCCATTTTTGGGCTGACTTTTCCCATTTTTGGGCTGATTTTTGCCTTTTTGGGGCAGATTTTTCCCATTTTTGGCTAAGTTTGGGTTAATTCTCTGTTAATTTTCCCATTTTTGTGCTGACTTTTCCCGTTTTTGGGTACATTTGGGTTAATTCTGTGTTAATTTCCCATTTTTTGCTGAATTTTCCCATTTTTGGGCTGATTTTTCCTGGTTTTGGGTACATTTTGGTTAATTCTGTATTAATTTCCCCATTTTGCGCTGACTTTTCCCATTTTTGGGCAGATTTTCCCCATTTTTGGGTGCATTTGGGTTAATTCTCTGTTAATTTCCCCATTTTGGGCTGATTTTTTGGGCTGATTTTTCCCATTTTTGGGCTGATTTTTCCCATTTTTGGGCTGACTTTTCCCGGTTTTGGGGCAGATTTTCCCCATTTTTGGTGTTAATTCGGGTTAATTCAGTGTTAATTTCCCCAGTTTTGGGCTGATTTTTCCCGTTTTTGGGTACATTCGGGTTAATTCTCTGTTAATTTCCCGTTCCTTGCTGACTTTTCCCATTTTTGGGTACATTCGGGTTAATTCTCTGTTAATTTCCCCATTTTTGGGCTGAGTTTCCCCGGTTTTTGCTGACTTTTCCTATTTTTGGGCTGACTTTTCCCATTTTTGGGTACATTCGGGTTAATTCTCTGTTATTTTTCCCATTTTTGGGCAGATTTTCCCCATTTTTGGGTACATTCAGGTTAATTCTGTATTAATTTCCCCGTTTTTGGTCTGACTTTTCCCGTTTCCGGGCGGATTTTCCCCATTTTTGGGTGAATTCAGGTTAATTCTCTGTTAATTTCCCGTTTCTTGCTGAATTTCCCGTTTCCGGGCGGATTTTCCCCGTTTTTGGGTACATTTGGGTTAATTCAGTGTTAATTTCCCCATTTTTTGCTGACTTCCCCCATTTTTTGCTGACTTTCCCTGTTTTTTGCTGACTTTTCCCATTTTTGGGCGGATTTTCCCCGTTTTTGGGTAC
>NW_024499633.1:0-1384 GCF_017590055.1 Onychostruthus taczanowskii
CCGGCTCGCCCCGCACCCGCCGGCCCCTGGCCCGCCCGCCGTGCCGCAGCCGCCCGGGTCAGCGCTCCGCGCCCGGCCCCAGAAACAGCGCCAGTGTACCTGTACCCTACCAATCCTCCTCCTTTCCCCTGCAAAAACCACCGCGCCGCAGCTCCTTGGCCCCTGTGGTGCCCTGCTCCCCTCCACCGCCCCGAAGTCTGTTTTGTCCCCAGCCCGTGGCTCGGCACAGAGCCTGCAGCTGCTGGGAGACAGATCCCCTGGGACAGCCCCTGCAGCAGGGCACCGTCCCTCGGTTCTGGCCTCGTGGGGATCTGCGACAGTTCCTTAGGGCAGCCTGCTTTCTCCTGGGATCCTGAGGAGAGGTGGCAGACCGTGGGCAGGGGCAGGCAGGAACTTAACTTGGAGCATGGAGGGCTCATGGTTTAGGTGCCAGGAGCTGCACTAGTAGATGAGGCCAATTACATCCTTGCACGATGCTCTTCCAGGAACTCTGTGCCCAGCCTTGGTGGAGCAGGTTGGGGCTGACAGCCTCCCTCCTCACAGTTTTCTGGAGCAGCCATCACCTCTTTCCAGTTCCACGTTTTGTCACTTCCCACCTCCAGTTCTCAGGTTTGGCATTAAGCATGCATTTTGTGAGGGGAAGGAATGCATTATTGTCTCTCAGATTTCTCCAATACCTTGTCTGGCATCTCCAGGAGTCTCTCCATCATGAGCGTTGCCCTGGGATATTGGGGCATGTCACAGCCCGTGGCATCCTGCCCCACAGCAGAAGAATGCTGGCAGTGCCTTGTACAGGGATGAATTGAGGAACACGGCCATGTGCTAAAACCCTCACAGGTGAACAGCAATCTAACCTTGTCCACCTGCTCTGCCAGCCCTGCCTGAGGGCAGCAGACCCCAGACAGAGCCAGCACCTGACCCCAGTGGCAAAAGCTGCAGGTCAGCTCTATGTTCACGCCTACGAGGGCCACAGCTGCACTTGTGAGCCAGCTCTGGCAGAATGCAGACTGTGTCTCCAGCCTTGTGCATCTGTGAATGCTGCGTAACTCATCCTGCCTGTGAGCAGGACGAGAATTTGGAGGCAGTGACACTTCTCCACTCACCAGTCTGGGGAATACTGGATTGCACAGAGATGTTCTGGGTGAGCTGGATGGGAGAGAGCTGGCAGAGCTTCCTCTTGCTCTCCCACTCATGAGCCGTGGCCTAGGATTTGCAGGGGAAGCCCAGAAATTGCCCAGGTTTTACAGGAGGGAAACCCATCTCCAAACCTTGGTGTTGCATAGGCAACATAGAATCATGGAATGTTTTGAATTGTAAGAGATTCTTCAAGGCCATAGAGTCCAACCCTTGCCATGGCCAGGGACATCTTCCACCATCCCAGGCT
>NW_024499634.1:0-1383 GCF_017590055.1 Onychostruthus taczanowskii
GATTTTGGCCGGTTTTTTTGGGATTTTAATGGGAATTTCGGGAATTTCGGGTAATTTGGGGAGGGGTCTCACCGTAGCAGATCCCGACCTCCTGCCCTGGTTCTGGGGGGGATTTTGGGGCAATTTTTGGCATTTTTGAGCTGATTTTGGCCGTTTTTTTTGCGATTTTAATGGGATTTTTTCGGGAATTTTGGGAATTTCGGGTAATTTGGGGAGGGGTCTCACCGTAGCAGATCCCGACCTCCTGCCCTGGTTCTGGGGGGGATTTTGGGGCAATTTTTGGAATTTTTGGGATTTTTTTGGGGATTTTTGGGCAGTTTTGAGCGGATTTTGGGCTGTTTTTTTGGGATTTTTTTTTGGCATTTTTCCAGGGATTTTTGGGGGATTTTTGGGGGAATTTGTGGGAATTTGGGGAGGGGTCTCACCGTAGCAGATCCTGACCTCCAGCCCCGGTTCTGGGGGGGATTTTGGGGCAATTTTTTGGCATTTTTTGGCATTTTTGGGTGGATTTTGGGCCATTTTACGGGGAATTTTTTTGGATTTTGGGGGGATTTTCAGGGATTTCGGGTAATTTGGGGAGGGGTCTCACCGTAGCAGATGCCCTCCTCGCTGGCGGGCCTGAGCGGGGGTCCCGGGGGGTCCCTGAGGAAGGCGCTGGGGGGCAGGTGGCGCTGCAGCCAGCGCGAGTGCGCCCCCCCCAGGGCGGTGGCCAGGGCGGGGCCGTTGGGGCGGGCGCAGCCCAGGGCGAAGCTCAGCACCCCGAAATGCACCCAGCGCCCCCCCGCGGCGCCCCCGCAGACCACCGCGCCCCCCGAGTCCGCCTGGGGGGGACGGGGGGGGAGAGAGGGAATGAAACAGTTAAAAAATGCGAAAAACCGCGCGGAAATAGCACAAAAAACACGGAATATAACCCAAAAAACCACGGAAAATAACCCAAAAAACAGCCGGGAAATTGCACCAAAAATGGCAGAAATAGCCCAAAAAACTGTGAGGAAATAGCACAAAAAACACGGAAAATAACCCAAAAAACTGTGAGGATAAAAACCAACAGGGAAATAGCACAAAAAACATGGAAAAGAGCCCAAAAACCAGCCGGGAAATAGCACAAAAATCAGCAGGGAAATAGCACAAAAAACACGGAAAAGAGCCCAAAAAACACGGAAAATAACCCAAAAATCAGCCGGGAAATAGCACAAAAATCAGCAGGGAAATAACCCAAAAAACTGTGAGGAAATGGCACAAAAAAAAAGGAAAATAACCCAAAAATCAGCAGGGAAATGGCACAAAAAACACGGAAAATAACCCAAAAAACTGTGAGGAAATAGCACAAAAAATGGCAGAAATGGCCCAAAAAAATGTGAGGAAATAGAGAAAAAAATCCCA
>NW_024499635.1:0-1344 GCF_017590055.1 Onychostruthus taczanowskii
CCGTTCAGCGCTTCCGGGTGCGGCCTGCTAACGCGCATGCGCAGGGCGCGAGGTAGAGCGACGAGCACGGGGATGCAGGGCGTTCTGCAGAATGCCGAGCGCGTCGGCGCTCCGCCCCTCACCTCTCGAGGACCAATCAGATTTCAGCAGAGCTTTAACCCGCCTTTGATTGACAGCAAAATGAATCAATAGGATCTTCCGTAGCAATGATTGACAGACCGCACAGCCAATCAGCGCGCGTTTATTGTTATATACACAAAATAAAGCGAAGCAGGCGGCGATTCCACAGCGAGAATTCCCAAAATTCTTTAAAAATTCCCAAATTCCCGCCGGGATGTAAGGAAAAAAAGGCGCGGAGGGGTCGTACCTATCCCGGGGGAGGGGAAACTGAGGCACGGAGTGGTTCCAGAGGGAGAAAATTCCTCAAATTCACAAAATTCCCGCCGGGATTTTCGTACCTTCTGCGGGGAAACTGAGGCACAGAGCGGTTGCGTTAAAAATTCCCCAAATTCCTGGAATTCTGGGGGTGGTACCGTGAATCCGAGGGGGAAACTGAGGCACGGGAGGATTCCCGATGAGAAAATCCCAAAAATTCCCAAATTCCTGGAATTTTGGGGGGTTTTCGTACCTTTGAGAGGTAAACTGAGGCACAGAGCAGTTCCATAGGAAAATTCCCAAAATTCCTGAAAGTTTGGGGGGGTTCTATCCCAATTTTTGGGGAAAATTCCTGAAATTTTCAGAGGAAACTCCCAAAATTCTTTGAATTTTTGAGGGTCCTACCCTGATTTTTTTTTTTTTTTTTGGGAAACTATTGCACAGGAAAATCCCCAAAATCCCTGGAATTTTGGGGCTCCTATCCCAAATTTTTTTTGGGAAAAAGGGATCAAATCCATAGGAAAATTCCTGGGATTTGGGGGATTTTTTGGCCAATGGGAAACTGAGGCACGGGGGACGACTCCAGCCCCAAAATCCCCCAAAATTCCCCAATTCCCGAGGGAATTTCTTTGGGATTTTTGCCTTTTTTCCAGGAAAAGTGAAAATTCCCAATGGAAATTCCATGGAAAATGGGAGAATCCATTGGGAGTCCCCAAATTCCGGGGGGTTGGGCTGGTCTGGGGGAAATCCCTGGGATTTTGGGGAAAATTCCTGGAATTTTGGGGGATTTCTTGGGATTTTGGGGGAAATTCCTGGAATTTTTGGGAGAATTTGTGGGATTTTGGGGGAAATCGTTGGGATTTTTGAGGGTCCTACCCCAAACTTCTTGGGAAACTGTTCCACAGGAAAATTCCCAAAATCCCTGGAAATTTTTTTTGGGGGAAAAGGATTGAATCCATGGGAAAATTC
>NW_024499636.1:0-1383 GCF_017590055.1 Onychostruthus taczanowskii
TTTTTACCAAAATTCCCAAGAAATTCCCAAATTCTCCCCCAAAATTTTTGAATTTTTTACCCCAAAATTCTCCAATTTCACCCAAATTTTCCACCCGAAATTTCCCAAATTTTTCCTTATTTTTAACTAAAATTTCCCAAAAATTCCCCAAAATTTTCCCAAAACTTCTCCAAAATTTTCTGAATTTTCCCCAAAAATTTCCCAATTTTTTTCCCAAAATATTTCCAAATTCCCCCAAAATTCCCCCCAATTTTCCCAATTTTTTCCCCAAAATTTTCCAAATATTTCCTGAATTATTCCCCAAACTTTAACCAAATTTTCCTCCAAATTTTCTCCCAAAATTCCCCAAATTTTTCCTCATTTTTTACTAGAATTCCCAAGAAATTCCCAAGTTTTCCCCCAAAATTTCCGAAATTTTGACTCCAAATCTCTCCAATTTCACCCAAATTTTCCACCCAAAAGTTCCCAAATTTTTCCTTATTTTTATCCAAAGTTTCCCAAAAATTCCCCAAAATTTTCCCAAAAGTTCTCCAAAATTTCCTGAATTTTCCCCAAAAATTTCCAAATTTTAAATTTTCCCAAAAGTTCTACCAAAATTTACTGAATTTTCCCCAAAATTTCCCAATTTTTACCCAAAATTTGCCCAATTTTTCCCAAATTTTACCCCAATTTTCCCCAAATTTTCCTTATGTTTTTAACCAAAATTTGCAAGGAATTCCCAAATTTTCCCCCAAAATTTCTGGAATTTGGACTCCAAATTTCTCCAACTTCATCCAAAATTTCCATCCCAAATTTCCCAAATTTTTCCTTATTTTTAAACAGTTTCCCAAAAATTCCCCCAAATTTTCCCAAAAATTCTCTAAAATTTCCCGCATTTTCCCCAAAAAATATCCCAATTTTTTTCCCAAAATTTTTCCAAATTCCCCCAAAATTTCTCCCCAATTTTCCCAATTTTTTTCCCAAATTTTCCCAATTTTTTCCCAAAATTTCCCAATTTTTTCCCCAAATACTTCCTGAATTATTCCCCAAAGTTCCCCAAGTTTTAACCAAATTTTCCTCCAAATTGTCTCCCAAAATTCCCCAAATTTTTCCTCATTTTTTACCAAAATTCCCAAGAAATTCCCAAATTCTCCCCCAAAATTTTTGAATTTTTTACCCCAAAATTCTCCAATTTCACCCAAATTTTCCACCCCGAATTTCCCAAATTTTTCCTTATATTTAAACAAAGTTTCCCAAATTTCCACCCAAATTCGACCAAATTTTCCCCCAAAATTCCCCAAACTTTTTCCTTGTTTTTCACCAAAATTTCCCCAAAAGTTCTCCAAACTTTCCTCAATTTTCCCCAAAATTTACCAATTATTTTTACCCAAAATTTTCCCAAAT
>NW_024499637.1:0-1380 GCF_017590055.1 Onychostruthus taczanowskii
AATGGGGGAAATGGGGTTAAAAATGGGAGAATTGGGGTTAAAGAAGGGGAAAATGGGGGAAATGGGGTTAAAAATGGTTAAAAATGGGGTTAAAAATGGGGAAATGGGGTTGGAAATGGGTTAAAAAGGGGGAAAATGGGGTTAAAAATGGGGGAATGGGGTTAAAAAGGGATTTAAAAATGGGGAAAATTGGGTTAAAAAGGGATTTAAAAATGGGGGAAATGGGGTTAAAAATGGGGAAAAAGGGGTTAAAAAGAGGAAAATCGGGTTAAAAAGGGGGGAAAATTGGGTTAAAATGGGGGAAATGGGGTTAAAAAGGGATTGAAAAATGGAAAAAATGGGGTTAAAGAAGGGGGAAATGGGGTTAAAAATGGGTTAAAAAAGGGAAAATCGGATTAAAAGGCAGTTAGAAATGGGGGAAATGGGGTTAAAATGGGATTGAAAAATGGGGTTAAAGAAGGGGGAAATGGGGTTAAAATGGGGGGAAAGGGGTTAAAAGGGGATTTAAAAATGGGGAAAATTGGGTTAAAAGTTGGGAAAAAGGGGTTAAAAAGAGGAAAACCGGGTTAAAAAGGGGTTAAAATGGGGGAAATGGGGTTAAAGAAGGGGAAAAAGGGGTTTAAAAATGGGGGAAAAGGGGTTAAAAAGGGGTTAAAAATGGGGAAATGGGGTTGGGAATGGGTTAAAAAGGGGGAAATGGGATTAAAAAGGGGTTAAAAATGGGGAAAATGGGGTTAAAGAAGGGGGAAAATGGGTTAAAAAGGGGGAAATGGGATTAAAAAGGGGTTAAAAATGGGGAAAATGGGGTTAAAGAAGGGGGAAAATGGGTTAAAAAGGGGGAAATGGGGTTAAAAAGGGGTTAAAAATGGGGGAAATGGGGTTGGAAATGGGTTAAAAAGGGGGGAAATTGGGTTAAAAATGGGGAAATGGGGTTAAAAAAAGGGAGAAATGGGGTTAAAAATGGGGAAAATGGGGTTAAAAAGGGGTTAAAAAGGGGGAAATCGGGTTAAAAGGGGGAAAAAGGGGTTAAAAATGGGGAAAATGGGGTTAAAGAAGGGGGAAAATGGGTTAAAAAGGAGGAAATGGGGTTAAAAAGGGGTTAAAAATGGGGAAAATGGGGTTGGAAATGGGTTAAAAATGGAGAAATGGGGTTAAAAATGGGGAAATGGGGTTAAAAAGGAGGAAATGGGGTTAAAAAGGGGTTAGAAAAGGGAAAATCGGGTTAAAAGGGGGTTAAAAACGGGGAAATGGGGTTAAAAAAGGGAGAAATGGGGATAAAAAGGGGTTAAAATGGGGAAATGGGGTTAAAAAGGGTTAAAAAGGGGGAAATGGGGTTAAAAAGGGAAAAAAAAGGGTTAAAAGTGGGGGAAATGGGGTTTA
>NW_024499638.1:0-1380 GCF_017590055.1 Onychostruthus taczanowskii
AATGGGGAAAAAACCCCAAAAATGGGGTTAGAACACCCAAAAATGGGGAAAACCACCCAAAAATGGGGAAAAAACACCAAAAAATTGGTTTTAGAACACCAGAAAATGGGGTTAGAACACCCAGAAATGTGGAAAACCAGCCAAAAATTGGGATAAACAGCCAAAAATTGGGGTTGGAACACCCAAAAATGGGGATAAACACCCAAAAATGGGAAAAACCACCCAAAAATGGGGGAAAACAGCCAAAAATTGCGGTTGGAACACCCAAAAATGGGGTTAGAACACAAGAAATTGGGTCAGAACTAAAAAAAAAAGGGATTAGAACACAGAAAAATGGGATTAGAACTCTTATAATTGGATTAGGACGAGAAACCAAAAGGGTAAAAAAACCCTAAAAAATAGGGTTAGAGCTGAAAAAGAAGATTAAAAACCCAAAAAATGGGATTAAAACCCAAAAATGGAGATTAAAACCCCCCAAAAAATGGTGTTAAAACCCCCCAAAAAAGGTATGAAACCCCAAAAAAAGGAATTGAAACCCAAAAACGGGGATTAAACCCCCAAAAATGGGATTAAAACACCAAAAAAAAGGGATTAAAACCCCCAAAAAAAGAGATTAAAACCCCAAAAAATTGGATAAAAACCCCCCAAAAAAGGGATTGCATCACCAAAATGGGATTGGAACCCCCAGGACCCCCCAAAATCCCCCAAATTCCCCCAAAATCCCCCAAATCCCCCTCACTGGCGCAGCAGCGGCTCCAGGTTCCGGCCCAGCGCGCTCTGGGTGCAGCTCCGCAGCTCCTGGGGGCGGGGCCAGGGCAGAAAGGGGGCGTGGTCAGCACCAGAGGGGCGTGGCCAGTCAGATAGGGGTGTGGTCAGGTAAAAAGGGGGCGTGGTCATGATGGAAAGGATATTGGGAAATCAGAAATGGGCGTGGTCTGGTAAAAAGGGGTGTGGTCATGCAAAAAGGGGGCGTGGCCAACCAGATTGGGGTGTGGTCAGGCAAAAGGGGGCGTGGCCAATCAGATAGGGGTGTGGTCAGGTAAAAAGGGGGCGTGGTCATGGTGGAAAGGGGGTTGGAAAATCAGAAATGGGCGTGGTCTGGAAAAAAGGGGTGTGGCCTCACCAGAGAAGGGCGTGGCTAAGTACACGGGTGTGTGGTCAGGAAGAAAAGGGGCGTGGTCCGGTAAAAAGGGGGTGTGGTCATGGTGGAATTCAGAGATGGGCGTGGTCAGGTAAAAAAGGGTGTGGTCAGCACTGGAGGGGGTGTGGTTTGTCAAGGGGAGGGGTGGGGTTTGGGAAAGGGGTGTGGCTTATTGGAATTGGGTGTGGTCAGGTAAATGGGAGTGGCCTTGTGGGGAAATGGGCGTGGCCTCACAGATG
>NW_024499639.1:0-1379 GCF_017590055.1 Onychostruthus taczanowskii
GCTCTGGGACCGGGACCGAGACCGGGACCAGGACCGGGACCAGCACCGGGCCTGGCAGAGCTCTGGGACCGGGACCGAGACTGGGACCAGGACCGGGACCGGGCCTGGCAGAGCTCTGGGATCGGGACCGAGACCGAGACCGGGACCGGGACCAGCCCCGGGACCGGGATCAGCACCGGGACCGGCAGCGCTCTGGGACCGGGACCGAGACCGGGATCAGGACCGGGACCAGCACCGGGACTGGCAGAGCTCTGGGATCGGGACCGAGACCGAGACCGGGACCGGGACCAGCCCCGGGACCGGGATCAGCACCGGGACCGGCAGCGCTCTGGGACCGGGACCGAGACCGGGATCAGGACCGGGACCAGCACCGGGACTGGCAGAGCTCTGGGATCGGGACCGAGACCGAGACCGGGACCGGGACCAGCCCCGGGACCGGGATCAGCACCGGGACCGGCAGCGCTCTGGGACCGGGACCGAGACCGGGATCAGGACCGGGACCAGCACCGGGACTGGCAGAGCTCTGGGATCGGGACCGAGACCGAGACCGGGACCGGGACCAGCCCCGGGACCGGGATCAGCACCGGGACCGGCAGCGCTCTGGGACCGGGACCGAGACCGGGATCAGGACCGGGACCAGCACCGGGACTGGCAGAGCTCTGGGATCGGGACCGAGACCGAGACCGGGACCGGGACCAGCCCCGGGACCGGGGGACCGGGACCAGCACCGAGACCGGGAGCCCTCCAGCACTGAGACCGGGACCGAGACCGGGACGGGGACCAGCCCCGGGACCGGGACCAGGACCGGGACCAGCCCCGGGACCGGCCGCGCTCTGGGACCGGGACCAGCACCGGGACCAGGACCGGGTCCGGCGGCGCTTTGGGACCGGGACCAGCGCCAGGACCAGGACCAGGACCGGGACCGGCCGCGCTCTGGGACCGGGACCGGCCGCGCTCTGGGACCGGGACCAGCGCCGGGAGCGAGGCCGAGCCCGGGGCCGGCTGGGGGCTCGCTCGGGCCCTCCCCGCTCGCTCCGGGCCGGGCCTGGGGGGTCCCGGTCACTTTGGGGTCCTTGAGGCCCGCACCCCCCCAACCCTCGCTAAGACCCCGCCTCCTCATTAATATGCAAATTAAATAACCAACCCCGGCACGGCTCTGCGGGCATGGGGCGGTACCTCATGAATATGTAAATCGAACAAGGAAACCACGTCCGGCAAGGCTCTGCAGCCATTGGCTGGCGCCTCATGAATATGCAAATTAAACAAGCAAACCCCCCCCCATCCACACAGGCTCTGCAGCCATTGGCTGGCGCCTCATGAATATGCAAATTAAACAAGCAAATCCCACACAGACAGGCTCTGCAGCCATTGGCTGGCGC
>NW_024499640.1:0-232492 GCF_017590055.1 Onychostruthus taczanowskii
CTCCTGCAGGAAGCTCCGGAGTTCCCTAGAGGTATACCCTGGCCCATTATCCATTTTAATTTCCCTGGGGATGCCCAGCACAGAGAAGGCGTGCAACAGATGTTTTGTGACATCTGCCGTCCTCTCCCCCGTGAGAGCGGAGGCATAGATAGCCCCAGAAAAGGTGTCAACAGAGACATGCATATATTTAAACCTGCCGAATTCTGGGATGTGGGTGACATCCATCTGCCAAACGTCACAACTTTTAAGTCCCCGCGGGTTGGTGCCGGCTGCAATAGCTGGCAACTGAAACGCCTGGCACTGTGGGCATGTGGCCACAATTGCTCTAGCCTGGTCCCGGGTAAGATGGAATTGTCGGACCAGGCCAGGAGCATTCTGACCTGCCAAATCTCAGCATGCAGCTGGATACGCAGGGCTACAAGCCCCTCACCAAAAAAGGCAGCCTTTTCCCTAGGAAAAAAATTCACCAGCCAATGTTCCTGATGTCATTTTACAGGAGGCGCTTGTGACTCTCATAGCAGCCTGAATTTGTGGTGGGTGCAGCTTGGGTCAGGGAGGCATCCACTTCTGTATGGAACCTCAGCAGGCAGCCAGCCACATAGGCCCACTGGACATTGCACACTAAATGCCAGGGTTTTCCCTAGGAAACAAAACTCACCAGCCCAGGCGCTAGATCTCATTTTACAGGAGGTGCTGGGAACTCTCAAAACGGCCTGAGTTTGTGGTGGTGGCAGCTTGGGTCAGGGAGGCATCTTGCGCCGTGCAGAACCTCAGCTGGCCACTCGTGGCCACGGCTCCGAAATTCCAGTGCTGGGAATTTTCCTAGGAAACAAAACGCACTAGCCCAGGTTCCTGGCGCCAGTTTGCAAGAGATGCATGGGATTCTCAAAGCAGCCACATTTTGTTGTGGTGGAAGCTTGGACGAGAGAAGCATCCTGTGCCGTGCCGAGTCTCAGCAAGCAGCTGGATACTCAGGGCTACAAGCCCCTCTCCACACATGCCAACCTGTTCCCTAGGCAATAAAACTCACGAGCCAATTTTCCTGATGTCATTTTACTGGAGGCGCTAGGGACTGTCAAAGCAGCCTGAGTTTGTGGTGGGTGTAGCTTGGGTCAGGGAGGCATCCACTTCCATACGGAACCTCAGCAGGCAGCAGGCCACATAGGCCCACAGGACATAGCACACTAAATGCCAGGGTTTTCCCTAGGAAACCAAACTCACCAGCCCAGGTACCAGATCTCACTTTACAGGAGGTGCTGGGAACTCTCAAAGCAGCCTGAGTTTGTGGTGGTGGCAGCTTGGGTCCGGGAGACATCTTGCAGCGTGCAGAACTTTAGTAGGCAGCCGGCCACTGCACCCTGTACACTAAATGGTGGCATTTTCCACAGGAAAAAACTCATCAGCCCAGGTTCCAGATCTCATTTACAGGAGGTGCTTGGGATTCTCAAAGCAGCCTGGGTTTGTGGTGGTGGCAGCTTGGGTCAGAGAGGCCTCCTCCACCATGTAGAACCTTAGCAGGCAGCTGGCCACCCAGGCCCACAGGACTCAAAAGGTAAATGCTGGCCTTTTTCCCAGGATCAAAATTCACCAGCCCAGGTTGCAAATCTCATTTTACAGGAGGTGCTGGGAATTCTCAAGGCAGCCGGATTTTTCGTTGCTAGCAGCTTGGGTGTGGTAGCCAGCCTGTGCCCTGCAGAACATCAGCAGGCAGCCGGCCACTCAGGGCCACAGGCCCCTGAACACCAATTCCGGCTTTTTCCCTAGGAAAAAAACCTCACCAGCCCATGTTGCTGTTGTCAGTTGGGTGGAGGCACTTGGGACTCTCAAAGCAGCCTGAGTTTGCTTTCGTGCATATCTTTGATCTGGGAGGCATTCTGTCGTGTGTGGAACCCTGGCAGGCAGCTGCATACTCAGGGCCACAGGCCCCTGAACAAAAATGCAGGCCTTTTCCCTAGGAAACAAAACTCAGCAGCCCAGGTTCCTGGCGTCCGTTTGCAAGAGATTCTTTGGATTCTCAAAGCAGCCTGATTTTGTGGTGGTGGCAGCTTGGGTCAGGGAGGCATCTTGCGCCCTGCCAAATCTCAGCATGCAGCTGGATACGCAGGGCTACAAGCCCCTCACCAGAAATGTCATCCTTTTTCCTAGGAACAAAATTCACCAGACGATGTTCCTGATGTCATTTTACAGGAGGCACTTGGGAATCTCAAAGCAGCATGAGTTTGTGGTGGTGGCAGCTTGGGTCAGGGAGCATCTTGCAATGTGCAGAACCTCAGCAGGCAGCTGGCCACGCGTGGCCATGGCTCCGAAATTCCAGTGCTGGGAATTTTCCTAGGAAACAAAACGCACTAGCCCAGGTTCCTGGCGCCAGTTTGCAAGAGATGCATGGGATTCTCAAAGCAGCCACATTTTGTTGTGGTGGAAGCTTGGACGAGAGAAGCATCCTGTGCCGTGCCGAGTCTCAGCAAGCAGCTGGATACTCAGGGCTACAAGCCCCTCTCCACACATGCCAACCTGTTCCCTAGGCAATAAAACTCACCAGCCAATTTTCCTGATGTCATTTTACTGGAGGCGCTAGGGACTGTCAAAGCAGCCTGAGTTTGTGGTGGGTGCAGCTTGGGTCAGGGAGGCATCCACTTCCATACGGAACCTCAGCAGGCAGCCAGCCACATTGGCCCACTGGACATTGCACACTAAATGCCAGGGTTTTCCCTAGGAAAAAAAAGTCACCAGCCCAGGTGCCAGATCTCACTTTACAAGAGGTGCTGGGAACTCTCAAAGCAGCCTGAGTTTGTGGTGCTGGCAGCTTGGGTCCGGGAGGCATCTTGCAGCGTGCAGAACTTTAGTAGGCAGCCGGCCACTCAGGGCCACAGCACCCTGTACACTAAATGGTGGCAATTTCCACAGGAAAAAAAACTGACCAGCCCAGGTGCCAGATCTCATTTTACAGGAGGTGCTTGGGATTCTCAAAGCAGCCTGGGTTTGTGGTGGTGTCAGATTGGCTGTGGAAGGCATCCTGTGGCGTGTGGAACCTCAGCAGGCAGCCGGCAACTCAGAGCTACTGAACAAAAATGCCAGCCGTTTCCCCAGGAAGCAAAACTCACCAGCCCAGGTTCCTGATATCAATTGGCAGGGTGTGCTTTGGAATCCCAAAGCAGCCTGAGTTTGCCTTGGTAGCATCTCAGGTCAGGGAGGCCTCCTGCGCCATGCGGAACTTCAGCGGGCCGCCGGCCACAAAGGCGCATAGGACCCTGTGTGCTAAATGCCAGTATTTTAGTATTTTCCCCTGGAAACAAAACTCACCTGTCCAGGTTCCTGATGTCAGTTGGCAGGAGGCACTTGGCACTCTCAAGGCAGCCTGAGTTTGTCGTGGTGGATGCTTGGATATGGGAGGCATCCTGCATCATGGGAACCTCAGCAGGCAGCCAGCCACAAAGTTCCACAGCACCCTCTACATTAAATGTTGGCATTTTACCCAAGGAAAAAAAAAAAAAAACGCACCACACCAGCTTCCAGATCTCATTTTACTGGAGGCGTTTGGGATTCCGAAAGCAGCCTCAGTTCACGGTGGTGGCACATTCAGTGTGGGAGGCATCCTGTACCGTACAGAACCTTAGCAGGCAGCCGACCACTGAGGGCCATGGGACAATGAACAAAAATGCCAGCCTTTTTTCCAAAAGGAAAGAAAACTCACCAGCCCAGGTTCCAGATCCCATTTTACAGGAGGCGCTTGGGAGTCTCAAAGCAGCCTGAATTTGTGGCTGCGGCAGCTTGGGTCTGGGTGGCATCATGCACCGTATGGAACCTCAGCAGGCAGCCAGCCACATACTCCCTCAGGACATTGCACACTAAATGCCAGGGTTTCCCCTAGGAAACAAAATTCACCAGCCCAGATTGCAGATATCATTTTACAGGAGGTGCTGGGAATTCTCAAGGCAGCCGGATTTTCCTTTGGTGGCAGCTTGGGTGTGGGAGGCATCTTGTGCTGTGCTGAATCTCAGCAGGCAGCTGGATGCTCAGGGCCACAGGCCCCTGAACAAAAATGCTGGCTTTTTCCCTAGGAAAAAAAACTCACCAGCCCTGGTTCCTGGCATCTGTTTGTGAGCGATTCTTCGGATTCTCAAAGCAGCCTGATTTTGTGGTGGTGGCAGCTTGGGTCAGGGAGGCATCTTGTGCCCTGCTAAATCTCAGCATGCAGCTGGATACGCAGGGCTACAAGCCCCTCACCAGAAATGTCATCCTTTTCCCTAGGAACAAAATTCACCAGACGATGTTCCTGATGTCATTTTACAGGAGGCGCTTGGGAATCTCAAAGCAGCCTGAGCTTGTTGTGGTTGCAGCTTGGTTGTGGAAGGCATCCTGTGGCATGCAGAACCTCAGCAGGCAGCGGGCCACATAGGCTACAGGTCATTGTACACTAAATGCCAGGGTTTTCCCCAGGGAACAAAACTCACCAGCCCAGGTTCCTAATGTAATAAATAGGCGTGATTCGTGGTGATAAAATTGAAACACTAATCAATAATTATACAGTGATTAATATTTGGAAATAATAAAACCATTAAAGTTGTAATTGCCAAGAAAGAAAGGGAGAGGAGGGGCCCTCCTCCCTTCTCCTGCAGATGTTCAGAACAGGAAGAAGCAAGGGATAACTATTACTAGATTTCATTGGAAGATTTTACAGGAGTTGCTTGGGAACCTCAAAGGAGCCTGAGTTTGTGCTGGTGGCAGCTTGGTTCGGGGATTCATCTTGCACCATGCGGAACCTTAGCAAACAGCCGGCCATGTAGACCCACAGGCCACTGAAGAAAAATGCTGGGCTTTTCCATGGGAACCTAAACTCACTTGCCCTGGTTCCTGATATCAGTTTGCAGGAGGCAGTTGGGACTCTCAAGGCAGCCTGAGTTCATGGTAGTGGCAGCTTGGGTATGGGAGGCATCCTGCACTCTGAGGCACCTCAGCAGGCAGCCTGCCACATAGACCAAAGGACTTTGCACACTAAATGCCAGCCTTTTCCCCAGGAAAATGCAGCCCTCTTCTGAGTATCTTCCACTTCCATTTAAGCTCCGAGATGCAAAGTATTTGTGAGCTTCTTGGGCATTATCAGGGGACATGTGCTGTGCTTGCACAGTTTCTCCTTGCTAGATGTAGTGGAAAAGCTTTTCGCTAAGATGCAGGCAGCGAGAGATGCAGAATACGGAGGCACGGAGCTGTCCGAAGATAAGTGCCGCTTCCGGGCGTCTTTCGGCAGAAGCAGAGCCCAGGACCGCACCGCGACCGGCATGGTGATCTGTGCGCGTAGAAGCCGCTTCTTCACGTCTGGGAGACGGAGACCGCGGCAGCTTCCAGGAGGTGAAGGACAAAGCCACACAACACCCGTACTGTGTGCGCAGCTTTCTGAGTTCTAGAGGACGGTGTCCTGCCGCTCGCCTGCCTTTTAAGTTCGTATTGGCATTCAAATAGAAGGTATTCTTAGACAAATTCTCTGTGCTTGTTGCTAGTTCTCCTGCAGCCCTCAGTGGATAATCTTGCTCTTCCCTTTAGGCTCTGAGATGCAAAGGACTCATGAACTCCTAGGGAAAGGTTGGGGGACATGTGCTGTGATGGCATAGTTTCTGCTTGCTAGACATAATGGAAAAGCTTTTCGCTAAGATGCAGACGGCAAGAGAAGCAGAATACAGAGATACGGACCTGTCCATAGGTAAGTGCCACTGCCAGGCGTCTTTGGGCAGAAGGAGCGCTCCGAAGTGCACTGCTACTGGCAAGGTGATCTGTGCGCGTAGAAGAAGCTTCTTCTCGTCCGGGAGACCGAGAGCGTGGAGGCTTCCAGGAGGTGAACAACGAAGCCGCACAACACCCGCACTGTGTGTGCAGCTTTCTGAATGCTAGAGGATGATGGCCTGCCACTCACCTGCCTCTTAAATTCACATTGGCATTCGCATGGAAAGTATGCTTTTAGAACTTTCCTCAGCTGCTTGCTATTCCTCCTGCATCCCTCTGCTGAAAATCTTCTGCTTCCCTTTAAGCTCTGAGATGCAAAGAACTCGATGAACGATTTAGGCAAGATCAGGGGGCATTTTTTGTGGTAGCACACTTTTTCCTTTCAAGATGTAGCGGAAAAACTTTTTGCTAAGATGCTGGCAAGAAGAGATGCAGAAGACGGAGATACAGAGCTGTCCGAAGGGTAAGTGCTGCTGATGGACGTTTTTCTGCAGAAGGAGCATTCCTGAGTGCGCTACTACTGGCAAGGTGATCTGTGCGCATAGAAGCCGCTTCTTTGAGAGTCAGAGTGGGACAATGTATTTTTTATTTTATAATAGTTAAAAATAGCCTTTGAAAGTGAAAGGCCTTTCTGGAAGTTAAGTTAAATAAGAAATTAACTTTGTAGAACATTTGCATGCCTATTTAGATAAATGGGAAAAAATGGTTTCTTTTAGGACTCTTTCATTCCTGGGGATGAGTTTATGTCTTGCCTTGATGTTCATTTGCTCTTGGTACTATTCTTTGATTGCCATGCTAATGGCAGGGTGTATATACAAATACATAGAATATAGAGGATAAGACCATATATCTTATTTATCCTATATTTAATATCTTTACCATTCAGCAAAAAGCTCTTTTGTGTAAAATAGATACAATTGAAGTAATAAAGCTCAGAGTATTCCTTGAAACAAGGTAAGATCCAATCTCTGTTAAGGGTTGTAATTTTTCTGATTTGAATTTCTCTGGAAGATCTGTTGCATAGTTTCCATCAGCAAGAACTGACAAAAATAAGAACAAGTAAGTCTGGGAAACTCTCGCTGGAGAAGAGATGATGGTGTGGACTTTTGGTACTTCAGGAATATTACCTTTCAATATCAAGCAGCAGCTATTAAAAAAACTCTAAATTATTATTACCTTGTGCAGAAGCTCAAACTCACCTTATTGTGTGTGTGGATTTGATTACTTTCTAGAATTAATCTTTAAATTGCCCCATACTTTGCACTGTATGCAGTTGTCAAGAGATAGTCATACTGTAGGACATGCTGAGCAACTATGAGTCTTAAAGTGCATGCTGTGTTCATAAAAAAACAAAAAAAAAAACCAAAAAACAAACAAAAAAAACCACAACAACAAAAAAAACCCCAACAACAACAACAACAAAAAAACAAACAAACAAAAAAAAAGCAGCAAAGACCCCAACTAAACAACACATAAAAACATTACAGGTAATTAGGTAATTATGATCAGTAAAGGTGCATGCTTTCTCTTTCTAAGGATAGATACCCTATGTTGAAAGAAAATAGTAATATCTTGGCACAGGAAATTGAAGCTAGGCCACTTTTTAGATAAGTGATTAAGCACAGCTGTTAAGTGGATCAGCTGGTATAAACTGTTTCACCCTGTAGATCTTTTAATATCTCCATTTCCAGATTACATGCTTTCCTGGATTATAACATCTCCATTTACTGGGCTAATGATAAGGAAATTAATTTCCCAATTTTAGTGAGGAAATCAGATCAGATGGTAACAGTTCTGCATGCATGTGTGTGTGTATGTATATATACACACACATATGTTCAAACATAAAATTATGCATAATTCCAAATTTATATATACGTTCTACAAATGTTGGCACATGCCAGGACATTTACCTTGTTGAAGGAGATGCTTTACTAGAGGTAGCTTAGTTCAGAGAAAATTCATGAGTGAAAATCAGAGGGAGGAAGGGTGGGCAAGGGAGATGGACCACTTGCCATTATAGAATCCATTGTCCTGACCACTTTCAATCATCAATATTCTATATTGGAATTAAAAGGACTGGAAAAAGGACCCTGTTAATTTAATCTCTTTTGTATCCTGAAGAGCGAAAAAAGAATGGGGCGGTGGAATCCAAGGACTGTCTCTTAATGCAGCTCACTATGCTTTGCTTCGTGTTGGAGACGGTCCTCCTCACACCGAGAACTGGAGGTAGAATCCTATGTTTTCCGGAGTCACTTAATTCTTGAAATATAGAAATGTATTGGAATACTGCTGGTAAAGCAGTGAAGTAAAGATAAAATGAGATTCACCTTTAAAATAATGTTTTAACTTGGGCATGGCAATGATGTCATTGCAATATTACTATTTTACTGAAACTAAATGTGACTTGTGGTCATCAACTTTGTGGCAAACTAACTTGAACTTAAATCCATAGAATGTTGACATGGTTTTCAAAAGTGCAGAAGTGTAATGTCTGATTATTTATAGATTTTTCAGATTCAAAGAAACAGTTACACTTGAATCTCACTGTGTCTATGGAAGAAACACTGCAATTCCATAAGTACAATTTTTTTTTTGGTTTGTGTATATGTTCCCTCTGAAATACATTGTACAAATTTACAGAGCCCCTTTTTTGTTTAAATTCTTTCCTGTGGTAGTCTTTTTATACAGCTTCATTCAATAATAGCACTTTCTAAATTGCTTAGATGCCATTAAAACAAAATCTCACATTTTACTGTAATGGAGTTAGATGTCCACTACTATTTTTGCAATATATTTTTTTTTTTACTTGTTAAATTTAATTTTCCTCAAAGCCAACTTTAAAAGTTACTCAACATTTAAAAATGAAGGTTGTTTGCACATTGTCACTTCTGATTAATGTAGTGTGATACTTTCATTCTGGTCACTGCTCAGTGATAGTATCATGGGGTGCATGCACATGCAGTGTTCTGTTGTCCTTCAGTATAATGGCATTACTTTACCATTTTTCCTGGGACTGACGAACTTGGCATCTCAGAGATACCAATGCAATGTAGCATTGACAAGCCTATTAAATATTTGACTGCTTCAGTTCCAAATGAGGTATCTTTCTATTGTGTCAGTATATTTGCTAGAACTGAACAATCTTGTTACATCTTAAACTCTGCTAATTTTGAGGTAGGAAGTATGATCCAACTTGTCATCAGTCTTTTGAAATTGTAGCAATGACAGGAAAAGTATAAAATGTTGATTTGGGAAAAGTAAGTAGATTGAATATTGATTAAAGGAAATAAGAGTGCATCCTCATCTTGTATGCAGTTGAAACTGAACTTTGGGTACTCTTGGTATGATTAAGGGGTTGACTGTCCTTTTGCAAGGACCTACGCAGGTAGAGTAGTGGGTCATTGGAGAACATCATGAAAATCCAGAAGGATAACTGCAAGTTATCCTTACCTGAATATGCCTGTGCCTGGTACAGGCATATTCAGAGCAGTGATACAAGACCAGGAAGCTGCTTTGGTAAAAAGGATCTGTGGTTCCCAGTAGCTAGTAATCCAGCAGTGTGTGGCAATGGCATTCTGGACAGGAGGACAAATAGTACATTGAGAAGTAAATGTATTGGGAGATATTTGTTTTTGTTTAGCACTCATTAGAATACATTCAAAATATTTCTTCCATGTTTATGTACCATGATGTAGGAATGACAAACTCGACTAGGTACGACCGCAGATGATGGTTGGAGCACAGGGGCATCTCTCCTGTGGGGAGGAGGTGAGGGGCTATGCTTATTCAGCTTGGAGGAGGCTGAAGAGGGGCCTAAAAGTTGTTATAACTAACTTCTAAACATGCAAAACCTAAAAGAAGGTTACTAAGAAGATGGAGTCAGATTTCTTACAGCAGATTAGGATAGGAGAATAAGAGAACATGATAAAATAATTAAGTACTGAAGAGGTGAAATTTGTTTCTAGAGGTATTCCAAATCTAACTGAATGCAGCAGTAAACAATGTTCAGTGTTTAGTCATTTCAAGCAGCAGGTTGCACCAGATAACATTGGAAGAGTGATTTTATAATTTTCTAGCGGAAACTGGTGTTTAAGGGAGCTTTTCAAAATGACATTGTGATGATTTATGTATTCCGTACCTGAACTGTTGTTTGTAATTGCAAATTATGGCTTGCCTACTTAGGAGTTGGCTGTTTTCCATTGAATTAAGCAATTAATCTGCATTTTATTAATTCTTCATTTTAATTTTCCAGTTCTTCCTAATGAATATGTGTGTGTGCACTAAACTTTTTTTCCCTTTGTTTGGCAGACCTCAGTTCTGGTCTTGTTAAACTTAGGTAATGAGCAGCTAGTCAAACACCCTAGATTGCTTTCTTTTTACCTCTCAGTTTGAAGGCTGGTAAAGGACTGACTATTGTGGGTTCTGTGCTTCAGGAAATCTACTTAGATAAATGTACAGAAACTCAGAAAGCTGAAGAGGTATGTAAAAGAGAGCTTGCAAATACTTGTAATTTACGTTAGTATTTAGACGTAGAATCTGGATAGGTCATACATTTAATGAGAACACACTGTTGTAAAATGTTGAATAAAACATCTATTTTTGTTTTCAGCACAATCAGAGATTATATAAGAAGAATGGATTGGTGTATGTAGCAAAATGTTGTATAAAATTTTACAATAGGATGAGGCAACACTGATACTTCCTAGTTTTTTCGTTAATATTGAGAGTCCTGGGCTTACAATCAAATGACATTAAAAGAAAAATTTGTTGTTCAGGGGCCTGGGCCCTGAGTGGCCGGCTGCCTGCTGATGATCTGCACGGCGCAGGATGCCTCCCATGCCCAAGCTGCCACCAGCACAAACTCTGCTTTGAGATTCCCAAGTGCCTCCCGTAAAATGACATCAGGAACCTGGTCTGGTGAGTTTTGTTTCCTAGGGAAAAGGCTGGCTTTTGTGGTGAGGGGCTCATAGCCCTGAGTATCCAGCTGCCTGCTGAGATTTGGCATGGTGCAAGATGCCTCCCTGACCCAAGCTGCCACCACCACAAAATCAGGCTGCTTTGAGAATCCCAAGTGCCTCCTGCAAATTGATATCAGGAACCGGATGATCAAGAAGAGAAATGGGGGATTTGTAATAAATAGGTGTGATTTATGCTGATAAAATTGAAACAGTAGTCAATATTGATACAGTAATTAATATTTGGAAATAATAAAACACTTAAAGGTGTAATGCCAAGAAAGAAAGGGAGAGGAGGAGCTCTCCTCCCTTCTCCTGCAGATGTTCAGAACAGGAAGAAGCAAGGGATAACTATTACTAGATTTCATTGGAAGAAGAAGGAAACTTGGTTGGACATCCAGGAAAATGTTAATTATATGAGATTTATTGCTTTGATGCTAGAACATAATACTGGCTTGTATCATATTAGCTTTGGCTTACATTATACCAGCTTGGTGCACATGTGTAATCCAAAAGATGAAGCAAAGGACACCAAGCAAGAGGAGAAGCCTTCATCAGAGATGACCCCAAAGAATAGTGTGACCACCTAAAAATGGTGGAGCATGCGTGATGAAGGTGATGATGAGGGTGAAGATACAAGTGTGACAAATCGAAAATGGGAGGAGATGGTGATGATGTACAGTATAAAAAGGAGAATTTTGGGCTTGGCAATTTGTACGTGCGGGGACAGGGGTCAAGCCCTGCACTCCGTACCCCCTGCTACCCCGTATTGGAGTGTACCAATATTACAGACAGGACTGCCTTGGTCTGTCTGGCCTCGGCTGCTGACCAAATAGCGGCACCTGTCGTGTTTTCTTCCCAGAGTCGCTATTCAGTACCTGTGCTTGCAGCTGAGCGCGTGGAGACAAGTCCAGACATGCCCCGAGCTCCAGTGCTTGCAGCTGGAGCTTTCTTTGAGGGGGTCACTCCTCTGGCCTTCCTGAGCTGGAGGTTCCTTTGAGGCGAGGTGAAGAAAGGAGTGGGTCCTGATGGAGAGTTTTTAATCCAGAGTTTTATTTCAATGGTGCAGTCTCTGATTCTTGCAGTAACTCCCATGAACTCTCTACCAGAACTCTCTACTGGAACCCAGAGCACATGGTCTGCTCATCCTTTTACCTGGGCAGAGGGGCAGGGGAGGGGACCCGGGGAACACCAACCAGGTACAGGGGGAGGGGGTCTCAGGTGAGAGGGACACCTGGGTGGGCCAATGGCCCCCCAGGGGTGGAGAGCTTCCTTTGAACCTGCCAATTGCTCGACGCTCTCCTTGGAATTTCTGGGTTGATAGACGGTGCCCAGGGGGCAAGGGTGTCAAGGGTGGGGGAAGGGTCAAGGGTGGGGAAAGGGTGGGTCAAGGTGGGGAAAGGAAGGGTGATTGACAACCCACCTGGGGAAGGAGATTTCAGGGAGGACCCAGGGGAAACCGAGGCAAATCATGACATCACACCGCAACAACCCCGCGCAGTTATTTTTGCTTATGCGCTATTATAAGAAACCAATTATCCCTTATCATAACCAAATTATATTGTCAATATTTTGAGTGTATTCAATTTTATATACTTTTAAGCTACTTAATTAAAATTGCTGCCACCTTTAATTTCGTTTGGGTTTTTTTTTTTATGATGGGATAATTGGGCAAGTATAACAATTTTTGGTGCCGAAACCCAGGAAGGCTCTCCAAGTCTGGGGGAGGTGGATAGTTCTCAGGAAGGAGCTCCCCACCACCAGATTTTTAAGTGCTTCTGAGACTAGACCAGTCTCCCTTGGGAAAAAGAGTCTTAATTACAATAACACATAAGCAAAATAGTTATTAAAAGCACACAGGAAACCCATCAAAGTGCCGGCTTATAGGAGAGAGAGAGTACCCATATAAAACTTCTTTGTGCACGAAGACCCTTGTGAGAAAAGGAGGCTGTGCATATCATGAGGTTTTGGGTCTGGGGGCAGCTGTACGCATGTGTGAGTGTGTGTGGAGTATCTGAGATGGGGGCTGGGCAGTCCCGGACCACTGAAGCAAGTGGGACCTCCCAGTACTGTGGTTCCGAGATCGCCATGAGGAGACTGGCTGGGAAAGGAGGGAAGCGAGAGGCCGTGAACGACTGAGGACCCCAGGAGGACTGACCAAGTGGGGAAGGGAATCCCTGGTCCTAGAACCTGTGGGAATGTCCTTGAGCAAGAAGGAGAGTGATTGAATAGGTTCAATTTCCTTTGAAGTGTTGATAGCTGGCAGTTCTAGTATGCGATTAGAAGGTAAGAGGAAGTAGCCAGAAAGGTGTAGAAAAGGGAGGTGAAAATAGATTGATTAAGAGGGAGAAATAAGTGGGGAACAAGTAGTTGGAAAAAGTGGTGTGACAGAGTAATAAGTGAGGCAGTTGAACCACAGAGTGAGTGTAGGAAACTAAGATTCTCTTGGTACCAGGGATTTCTTAGTTTGTTGCCACCAGGGATAGGTCAGGGAAAAAGTAAATCCCTGGACCCAGCAGCTGCGGATAGTGTGAAAAATTTGCAGGAATCTGGGTATCTGGGAACCATGAAGGGAGTTCTCAGGAAGGGAGCATTCCTCAGGACAGCTCACTGGGGATGATGTTACAATTTTAAGATAAATGGGAATCCCAAAGAAAAAAAAAAAGTAAGCAAAAAATAATTAAGTATTGTATGTTTGAGTAAATAAAGGAAATGATCCAAAAAGATAATTTATATTGGCCTAAGTTTGGATCATTTGAGGATTAGATTTGCCTGGCTTTAAATATATTTGTGTATTCAAAAGACCCTGTTAATCAGGAGGAGAGTGAGTATGCTGCCCTGAGGGGAGAAGTGAGTTTGTTGCTCAGAAGCAGGAAAGTAGAAGTTACCTGTTGTATCCTTTATTAACTAAAGGGCAGGTGGTCAAAAGGAATAGACAGGAGCCATGGGACCTATTAAATCATCTCCCACCCCATTATGGACAACCTAACCAGTTAGCTCAGGTTCAAGTCCCTGAGGGTCCCTCTGTGAATCCAAATGCACCTCTTATTCAAGAGGAACCAGTGGCACACAGAACCAGAGGCAGGAGGAGACAAGGGAAGGAAAATGATGGGGAAAAAGAAAGGGGAAATCGATTATACCCACTTAGAGAAGTTCCAATGGCAAATCCAGGACAGGAACCACCTATTAGTTATGTGAGTGCTCCCCTGAATACAGGAGATGTCAGAGAGTTTAAGAAGGAGATGAGCAGGCTGTTAGAGGACCCTGTCGAAGTAGCAGGACAAGGGGTTTCAGGAGTTAATGAGGAGAAGCAAAAGGCACATGCAAGAATTTTGGTAGCAACAGTTAAAGAAATGCAGGCAGCTTTGAATACAGAAAAACCCTCAGAAAAGAATAAACAGCAGACATTAAGTCCTATTTTCAGAAACACAGGACCTACGTGTTTTCTTCTTTTTTGCCAAATCTTTTGAGTTGCCTGGGAGAATTAAGTTGTTACAGTATGTGGATGATTTGTTATTAGCAGGGGAAACTGAAGAGAAAACTAGAAAGAGTACTATTAATTTGCTAAATTTTTTTAGGTGAAAATCGTTTTAAAATATCTAAATTTAAATTACAGTTTGTGGAGTCAGAAGTCAGGTATTTAAGTCATTAAATCAGTAAGGGAAAGAAAAAGCTAGACCCTGAAAGAGTTTCAAGAAGATTTAAGTTGATTTTTTATTAACCCTGATTTGTTAAGAATGAACTAGGCATTCTAGAGTAGCTGCCGACCACAATTCCCTTGAACCCAGAAGCAGAAGAATGCCAATGGAAAATAATAAGACACCTTTTTAATTTGTAAGAATGGCCTGAAAAGATTGAAGATTTCCTCCAAAGTCACCCACAAATGACATTAGTAGAATTGGTTGCAGAATTGTAATTTCAGAAACTGAGACTGATTACACCTGTTGGTGAAAATATTCAAAACAAGGAAAATGATGAGAGTGCAGCAAACACAGTTTAAACTGTTATTATGGATATGTATTTTTTGCACACCTTGTTTTAACTTATGGTGGAGAGTGATTAAAAGTGAAGAAAAGGAGAGAAAATTGATTTGTTTGCTTTGTTATGGTTATGTATTTAAGTAGCTAACTATAGAAGGTATTGCTAGTGGGTTTTTTTGAGATACCTTTGAGACTGGGAGATGGGATCCTTCCAGTAACAATTGAAATAATATAAAACTTAGATCAATAGGTTTTGCTATATTAGATATAGCACAAATAAGGAAACGAGCAATTTATAATCTTATATATTATTGTGGTTGGCACACCCCTGAAGCTTTGGTAATTATAGATTTGTGGTGTTTAAGCCTGACCTTTTACCTGCTCTTTTGTTTTGTTTTTGGTTTTCTTTAGACTATTTATACACATATAAAAGTAACCAACCAGAAAGAAATCTGATTGGTTACTTTTATATGTGTATATATATAGTAACCAACCAGAAAGAAATGGCATTCAAAAAGGAGACAAGCAAAACTCTGTGGGGCTGTGGGTACCAAGGAAACTCAAAGATATCGGTGACTAGATACTGGGATATGACCTTTGCTACAGAGAAGATTGACTATCTTGGCCCTTGGTTGCAACACAAGGGGCCTTGCGAAAGGTAGAAAGGAAGATTCCTGAGGATTATTTTCACTGTGATCATTATGGTACCTTTGACAATTGGACAAAGCCAGAAAGCTACACTAGACAGAGTTCAAAAAAATGAAAGAATTTTCAATGAAAGAAAAAAATAATAATAAAAAAAGAATAAAAGAAAATAATTAAAGGAATTACATTAGTTGTATAAACAGTTAAAACAGCACGATAACAACGAGGATTTGCCAGCCTCAAATAAGAATCTGTTTGTAAGACTGATGCAAGAGATTGCAGTAGCCCAGGAAATACTAACCAAATTTGAAAAAGAGTGTAAAATAAAGCATGAATCAATGATCAAGAAGAGATATGGGGGATTTGTAATCAATAGATGTGATTTGTGCTGATAAAATTGAAACAGTAATCAATATTGATACAGTAATTAATATTTGGAAATAATAAAACACTTAAAGGTGCAATGCCAAGAAAGAAAGGGAGAGGAGGAGCTCTCCCCCCTTCTCCTGCAGATGTTCAGAACAGGAAGAAGCAAGGGATAACTATTACAAGATTTTGTTGGAAGAAGAAGAAAACTTGGTTGGACATCCAGGAAAATGTTAATTATATGAGATTTATTGCTTTGATGCTAGAACATAATACTGGCTTGTATCATATTAGCTTTGGCTTACATTATACCAGCTTGGTGCACATGTGTAATCCAAAAGGTGAAGCAAAGGACACCGAGGAAGAGGCCTTCATCAGAGACGACCCCAAAGAATAGTGTGACCACTTAAAAATGGTGGAGCATGCGTGATGAAGGTGATGATGAGGGTGAAGATACAAGTGTGACGAATTGAAAATGGGAGGAGATGGTGATGATGTACAGTATAAAAAGGAGAATTTTGGGCTTGGCAATTTGTATGTGAGGGGACAGGGGTCAAGCCCTGCACTCCGTACCCCGTGCTACCCTGTAGCAGGCACAGGGCCTGCAAGGCCTCCTTGGCGATCAGAAGCCTGAGCTAGGAAATGCCATGATGACTTGGGCTTTAGAAGCCCCTCTCTTCTGCCTTTCGGACCCCTGCTTATCTCTCTGTAAGCCTATTGGTCACTTTCCCCTGACCCTTTCTATTGGACAGTTTTCAAAACCTCTGTAGGGTATAAAAACCCCTAATTCTGCCTGGTTCGGCAGAAGAAGCTGTCACTGAGAACCTTCGTGGGACACCCTAATAAAGAATCCTGCGGAACCTTACACAGCGCTTCTCCTCTCTCTCCCTGCGTCTGCTGCCACGGCCACAAGCAAGCCAAAAGAGCTGATAATCACACAGAGTTGATAATCACTAAGAGCTGAAATCACTTGAGCTTGCTTGGCTGCCCCCAGCTAGGAACGGCTTGGGAGATCGGACCAAGTCTGAGCCTCCACTGAGACTATCCTGGCCTCAGCAGTCCACCAGGCGCAGCCCGACTGGAACCTACCGGGATACTACCCCGCGCGGTTATTTTTGCTTATGTGCTATCATAAGAAACCAATTATCCCTTATAATAACCAAATTATATTGTCAATATTTTGAGTGTATTCAATTTTATATACTTTTAAGCTACTTAGTTAAAATTGCTGCCACATTTAATTTCGTTTGGATTTTTTTTTTATGATGGGATAATTGGGCAAATATAACACTAATGTCATTTTACAGGAGGTGCTTGGAAAGCAGCCTGAGTTTGTGCTGGTGGCAGCTTGAGTCAGGGAGGCATCTTGTGCCATGTGGAACCTTAGCAAACAGCCGGCCATGCAGACAGGCCCCTGAAGAAAAATGCCGGGGTTTTCCCTAGGAAACAAAACTCTCCAGCCCAGCTTCTTTGTGTGAGTTTACAGAAGGTGCTTGGGACTCTCAAGGCAGCCTTAGTTTGTCTTGGTGGCTGCTTGGACACCGGAAGCATCCTGTGGGGCTCAGAACTCAGCAGGCAGACTGCCACATAGGCTCACAGGAACATGTGCACTAAATGCCGGCCTTTTCCTCAGGATCAAAACTCACCAGCCAGGTTGCAGATCTCATTTTACAGAAGGTGCTTGGGAGTCTCAAAGCAGCCTGACTTTGTGGTTGTGGCAGCTTGAGTCTGGGTGGCATCCTCATGACACTTAAATTCACATTAGCATTCGTATGGAATGTTTCGGCTGCATCTTAGCTCAAAGCTTTTCCACGTCCTGCATGAAGAAACTGTGCCAGCACAGCAAGCATCCCACGATCTTGCCCTAGAAGTTCATTGAGTTCTTTGCATTTTGGAGCTTAAAGGGAAGCGGAAGATTTTCCATGTTGGGCTGCAGGAGGACTAGCAATCAGCTCAGGAAAGTTGTCCAAGAACAACTTCCATACAAATGCTAATGTGAATTTTTGGGACATGCAAGTGGCAAGCCACAGTCCTCTAGCAGTTAGACAAATGAGCACACAATCCCGGTGTGGCATGGCTTCGTTCCTCACCTCCTGGAAGCTGACACGCTCTCTGTCGCCCGGACGCGAAGAAGCAGCTTCTTTGTGCACAGATCACCATGCCAGTCATGGTGTGCTCTGAAGCCCTGCTTAGGCCGAAAGACACCTGGCAGCGGCCCTTACATTTGGACAGCTTCATATCTCCGTCTTCTGCATCTCTTGTCATCTGCATCTTAGCCAAAAGCTTTTCCACTATGTTTTGCAAGGAGAAACTCTGCCAGTACAGCAAACACCTCCCAATCTTGTCCTAGGTGTTCATCGAGTTCTTTGCATCTCGGAGCTTAAAGGGAAGGAGAAGATTTTCATCAGAGGGCTGCAGGAGGACATTTTTTACTCTGAGGGTTGTGGAATTCTGGAACAGGTTGCCCAGAGAAGTTGTGGATGTTCCATCTCTAAAAGTATTCATGGTTGGGTTGGATGGAGCTTTGAGCAGCAACAAATGAGACTCTTGATAGTAGAGATATGAAGTTTGAATATAGAAGTTACTCAGATTGAAGTATCGGAGCAAGTTTTCTCTGAGCTCTTGGGGTAAATTCAAAATTGTACAAAATTGCATTTATCTGTGATTTTCACTACTGTAATAGAAAGTTTAATGAAAACTACTTTAATTAACCAGAAGATATCAAATTTTAAAATAGATAAGACTTACAACATAAAATACATGGGATGGATTTCAACATGGGACCCTATCTAAGAGAAAATCTCTGTATTTCAACACTTCATCATGTTAGTGTTAGTGTTCAGGAAGACATAATCATGGACGATTATATGCAGGTGCTTTTATTGAAGACCTCTGGGTGTCAGGGGTACTCCTCCATGGGTTCGTGATGAACATGTTTTTATATTCTATCATTAATTATTTATATTAATTATTAAACTTACATTGTTCTACTGTATACATTGATTTCATCCAAGCATAGGTTTCTCGTGATCCCCCCTCAAACCCTTGAACATAGTTTCTCATGATTCTTCTTACGATTGAACAAAAATTATATCTAAACAAAATCATCACATCTAACAATTATATAATTTATTGTATATTGGTTATGCAGGTGCAATTTCACATGATCTGGCAAACACAAGGCCTAATGTTTCCTAGGGCCTATTTTTAACATTTTCCCAGGGCCTACTAAGCCTGGCTGTCTTTCTAACTCCCCAGATTTTCTATGATTTTAAAATCTTTTACTATCATTAGGATTTCATGAAGTGCCAAAGAAGAAGACAAAATATCATTCAGGACATGATTTACTGTAGTTCAGCCTGGCCATTAGTAGGGATTGGTGTTGCAACTAAAGTAGATATACCACACACACTTTCAATTCACTGAAAAGTTACTGTTTACAATGAATAAGCAATGAGGATCGAAATGGATTAAAAGCATCTTAAAAATTTAAAGTATTTCATTGTAAATGATCTGTGATTAAAATACTTATTCCACCTCAGTGAAAGACAAATAAATTCTTCCATATCATGATGGTTTAAAATTGTATAAACCAGCATTTTATTCTGAAAATATATAATTTTTTTCTATTTTTAGAAGAAAATATTAGACATACAGCATGCATACAGAAAGTATTAGACATACAGAATTAAGTAATTTCAAAGAAAAAAATGAAATATGAAAATATTCCACAAATATAATTAAATAAAAAGTTGCATTTTAAATATTAGGTAGATGTTAAACAGAATTTTTGTACCAGATATTTGAATTATTGTACCAGCTATTTTTCCCACAAAGAGAGGTATTTAGCATTTTAGTCTTTTCCAAGGTGTTAATGAGCTGCTATGCTGATCTCTTTGTGTGCCTAGGTGTGTGTGGAACGGGGTGCATGTGAAGGGCAGTGTGTATGTTTGCTTAACACTTGTAGTGGCAGATTCATGCCTCAGCTTCATAATTCTTTTAGAAACTTCACAGAGAGTGGATACAAAGTTTAACATCAACAAGAGTCTGAAAAAAAAAAATAAAAGGGGTCCATCCATGCTTACCAATTCCCAAATCATCCATTTTACTCTACCTTATAAATAGTATGCTTTGTTGCATATTTTATCAAATAAAAAAACACAAAAAAAACCCCATAAAACCACAGGGGGAAATGAGAATGTGGAGAATCCCTCCAATGTCTTGCAACTTTTATGCAAATAGATTTTCAAGAAAATCATAATTTCTCTTTTAAATATGTCTAGGACAGGCATGATGATTGTGTCAACCTGTTGGGGTTTTTGTTGTTGGGAGAAGCTGTACAAAAGGACTGGGTTTTACATTGACCAGTTACTGGATTAAGTGCATGAATACATTTGAAATTCAACTTGGGTTTCCTTTTTCTAGCAGACTACTTCTAGAACTAGCTTGCAGACTCAAGCTCACTCTTTTTCTCTGTTTTTGTTTCTTTCTTATTTTCCTCACTTTTTGCCACTTTATACACAATTTTAGAACTTTTTTCCCAACTAAAATTGTTTCATAGTCCGATAATTAGGATGCATTTTTTACAAGGAATTTTTAAAATCTTTGTTAGAGTTAAGAAAGTGAAGGACTTAGGTCTTTTTCTTCCCTTATCAAAATGAAATTGTTAACACTAATAATTTATTTTTATTTTGAACACAAGCAAATATTTCCTATACATTAATACATTTTGTGGACCAATATTTGCCATTATCATGTAAGTTGTCACTTCTTAATAATCTACCTTCTATGACTATGTTGACAACATTTTCGATGAAGATCCTAACTGGTCTTAGACACACATAGGGAGAAATTTGCTCAGCCAGTGTCAGTCTTAAGCATGTGTATCAGAAGACCTTTATATACCTGGGGAATTTTCCCATGAAAGAGACTCAGTTATGGAAGACACAATTAACAACTTTTGCATTCTTTTTGAACACTACTTAAGGAACTTAAATCCCATGTCCATTTGGATCTCTCTCTGCACAGAAATTTGTCATGCCAGTCCTTGAAATTCATCTCAAAGAGAATTCACTCTTAAAGATGAATGAGGATGGAAGGGGTCTGTGGGGCTTGTCAGGTCCAAACCCCCTGCTTAATCTAGGATACCTAGAGCCTGTTGCCCAGGATCATATCTGGGTATTCTTTTAATGCCTTCAAAGACCCAGACTCCACAACCTTTCTGGGCAGTCTGAGAGATGGTTCAGTCACCCTCACAGTAAAAAATCATTTTGTGATGTTCAGAGGCAATCTCCTGTACTTCAGTGTGCACCCACTGCCTCTTGTCTTTTCACTGAGCATCACTGAAAAGACACTGGTTCCCTCCTCTTTGCACTATTCCTTCAGGTGTGCTGCTATGTAAATGTCAAAAACCTCCCTGAAGCCCAGGTAGCCAATATTGCCAGGCAAGTTGATCCATCAGAGGAGTCTAAAAAGTTCTCAAGCATGAATTTCCCGTAGTAAATCCATGCTGACTACATTATTTATGCTGACTACATTATTTTGTCCTCCTTAATGTGCCTGGCAATGTTTTTCAGGAGCAGCTGCTCCATAAACTTCCTGCACATAAAAATGGGCTGGATAGCTTGTACTTTTCTGAGTCCTCCTAGTTGCCTTTCTTGAAGATGGGTGACATTTGCTTTCATCAAGTCTTTGGGCACTTTTCTCAGTCCCCATGATCCATCAAACATTATTAGGAGTGACCTCATGTCACGATCTACTCATACAAGTGGGGATCGTGATGGTTCATTTTACTGATCCAAGAGTGCAAAACACAACACAGTGGGGATCGCAGTATAAATCAAAACAAATCACCTTTATTGAATGATCACAGCAAATGCACTGAAGGAACTGGGGAAAAGAAAAAGAATAGGGAAAGAGAGGGAAAAAGAGAAAATGGGTATAGCTACCAAATGTAGAAAGACGAAGTCCTCGAAGTCCAGTTGACGGAGTTCACCTGGTCACATCAGGGAGATCTCGAGAATATCGGTTAACTCAAGGTTATATTATAGTCCATTACTGAGGCCGGGAACAGATCTTGAAATCACTGAGGTGGAACAGATACAATAAAGTCTGTTGAAATCGATGAGGGCGAAAAAAGGTGTTGGAGATGAGTACAGACAGTCCATGTTCTCAGCAGGATAAGTCAATATCAGCAGTGAGGGGACCCATTGTTTCAGAACTGGTTTCTATGGGAAACCAGTCTAGGTCCAGTGAACACATCTGCAGGCAACACTTAGCAGGCATCCTGCTTCGGTCAGGCCATCACCTCTGTGTCAGAGTTATGGGGGTCTCAGTTTCAGTCCTTGAGAGGGGGCTTCAATCATCTCAGTCTGTCCATTGTGGTGGTTGAAAAGCAGATGAAGGGTCTTCCATGGGGACCACCAAAGGTTACCCCAGAAAAAGTCTAACCAGGCCAAGAGGTGCGGAAATTCCTGGGCTATTGTCGTGAAGCAGGTGCGAGCAGGTAAGGCAAGCCGCCCCCCTCTTTTACTAGGCTCAGTGTCCGTGGCAGCAAACACACCTGCAAACAATAGCTTAACAAACCAGCAGGGTTCTCAGGATGGCAAGCAACCATCTCAAGCAAGGCCAGGATTCCGACCAGGCTCTTTTCGGTGGTTCCAGTTTCTGTCCTTTCACGACGATCATAAGGCAGATGAGAGAAACTTCAGACAGAGATTTATACCTCAGAATAACATCCGCTAGCACTCTTGAGATCCATCTCAACAGGGCCTGTGGACTTAATGGAACACTTATGAATTCAGTGACTATGCTGATAAAAATTTACATGGGATAATAGGACATATTAACAGGAACCTGAAGAGTGAGTGAAAAGCTACGGAAGCAATCCAAAAGGACAAAGAATACAGTTCCCTTTTAAGATAAAGCATCCTATCATGGAGCTTTAGATCCAGGTAACCTTCCCCTCTGAAAGGATGCAGAAGACATTATTTTGCCTTATCCAGTAATAAAATGTATTGACCATTCACTTGCAATATAAAAAATTTAATTATTTCTGAAATTACTGTCTCCTAAGTAGACAATAATGTACTGGCTGGGTATTCCCTTAACAGATGAGAGCACCTGCTTGGTGTCTCTTATGACTACAGACTATTCTAATTAGGTCACTTGAGTGGGGATTACTGGCCTTTGAACTTTCTTTCTGATGAATTTGGAACACTTACTGAAGCAAGGACCTCAACATGAAAACTTCATTTCCCATCAGTGCACTCGAACATCCCTGGCTGTAATGCCACTGTTTCTCACCAATTGAGTCAATAATTTATTACTACAAAGTGGAACTGCCCCAAGAGGAAAAATAAAGGGTGGATAATATTCTCTCTTAGTAAAGCTATTTATCTCAAATTCTAATCACTCACTGGCCTGAAGCTACAAGGAGGGGGAGATGGACCAGGTTTCCTTCCACTGTTGTTCTCTTTGTCACCTCAGTGTTTAGTATGGGTATGAAGATATTCAAGAAGATAGCTTTGCTGAATTAATAAAATTCAGTCTTAAAAAATAATTTTTAGCAGCTGAAATGAAAATAACAAATAAAATGTAATTACCTCCATGGAAGATTGAAATTATTATTTATTCATTTTGCATTTGATGATGTATATTGTGTAAGTGTGTCTTGCATTGTTCTACAGGTTTTCTAACTGGCACACTTTTCTTTATGAATGCACTGTCCTTACCTAAATATGCTCATATGGAGGAACATGCTTCTGCTAAGAAGAGCACTAGGATGTCTTTACTTGACCTTTTATTTTTACTGATGCTTGGTCCTCTGAAATGAATGGGTTTTTTTAATTGAAATGTGTTAATATTATTCCCAAGGGGTAATCCTCATACTCTTCCTGTCAGGGCTGTCACTAGTCAGCTATTCTCCTATCTGCCTTTAAGTAGTTGAATGTTCTGGTCTAATACTTTTAGACACCTGTGTAGCCATGCTCTTAGTTGCCAGTGTCATCTTGAATCCAAACACCCTCCTGCAAAATACTGCTGGTTCTGTAGTCAACTAAGAAAAAAAAGGGGTCCATCCATGCTTACCAATTTAAATTATTAGGGTATGGTGTCCCTAAACAATTCTCTGCAGTTTAACACTACTTATCTTTGCTGTGTTTCTTCAACTCACTTGCAAGTCATTAATGAGTTAGGTTATCGTGAGAATTGCTTAGTTTGAAGATGACAAAAATGGTATGAGAAAGTTCTTGTGGCTCTGGTATGAGGATACTTTTCAAATCCATACAAACTTCCTGCAAATGCAGAAACCTGCATCCTGTATATATAGTGAACTACATAAGAAAGAATGGAACAAATTATTATTTAAATTTTCTAATGGCTAGAAGACATTAGAAAAGTCCATAGCAAGTCCTCAGACTTTGGAGACCTTGCAGAACAGGACTGCCACTGTGCTTCTGCTGGAGTAGACAAATTGACATGTAAAGGAAGAATGAAGTTCAGTGTGTTTCAGAAGGCAATCAGTGAAGGTGAATAGAAATTCTTTTCATCAAAAATGTTTCCAGAACCTGTTTTTCTTTTCTACCTGATTAACCCAATTGTTTGAATATATTTAACATTTTGATAGTATATTTTTCCCAGGTAGAAGATTTTGTTGCCACACAGATGAGATCCAATGCATATTTATTTATTTATTTATTTATTTCCTACTGTAACAGAAATATTTTTGGTATGCTCCTGTGCAGAGAAAAGCTCTTTTAAATGTTGTTTTTTGAGTTCGTAATTGGAGGAAATGTGTGGATTGACAACAGCAGATAGAGGTGAAATGAAGAAGATGTCCAGTGTCTTGATGGAGGGCATGTTTGGAAACTGGGATTTAGATAGCATTAAGAAGGGAAATGTAACTTTTCCAGCAGCTAATTTGTATAGAAGAATGTTTCTGCACTTTTATTACTTAAGTAGTCTGTGTATTCTTCTTTACCAACTTCTAAGAAATCAGAAAGAAAATAATATGGAACAAATTAAACATGATAAAAGCTAGCAGAAGTCTTAAAGATTGGAGGCTTGTCTCCCCGATACTCACAGATTTTCGATGCACTGAATTGATGCTGCAATGCAGCATAACCGACTACCATTTGTGCAATAGATTATGAGAAAAGAATAACCTTGTAGATACAAAGTAACCATAATATGTTTCTTCAAGAAATAGAATTTGAACAATGGAAATAATAACTTAATCTAGCCTGTTGAACTGCAGAATAGAACATCATTGATAGTTACAGGATATTTTTTTAAATTTCTGAAAACCATATTACAAAAAACATAAAAATATTTATGGTATCCTTTGTATAACCACATTAGTTTAATCTGTTTCAACTTCCTGGTAATTTTCAGATTCCCCTGTTAAATTTAAGGCAGTATCAGGACACATATATATGTGCGGCAGATGAAGTGTCAAGGTGAACAGTACCCTAACCTGTCAAAGTCAGCTATGGCACTCTCTGCAAAGTATTTATGACACCAAGATCTGATTAGCACAGCACTGAAATCTAAGTTAAAAGCCATTAAAAGTGTCAAATTACACTAAAAAACGCTGTCTGCTGAACAAATTGAGCCATAGTGAACATAGCAGTGCAATATATACTTGTGGATGCCAGTTCATTGTCTTCATTTACATTCTTTCCCAAAGCTGTCTTTTCTTTGTGGCTGCATCTTCTCTCAAATTCCCATAACTTTTAGAGGTACAAATGCCAGCTGGGATGATTAATCGTACAAGATCAATAGAAAGTAGATGGATCTGTAATTTGCTAGATGTTCCCCGTTGTTCTGCCACTACATGCATTTGGGAAAAGTTCCTTTCTAGATTTCTTGTAGATTCCCTTTAGATACTTGAAGAGTGCTGTATGTTCTCCTCAGACCCTTCTCTTCTCCAGGCCGAATGGACACAACTCTCTCAACCTACCTTCATAGGAGAGGTGTTCCAGGTCTCTGATCACCCTTGTGGCCTCCTCTGGATTTGTTCCAATGGGTTCACATCTTTCACGTCTTGGGATTACCAGACCATGATAGTTCAGTTTAAGCAACCCACTTGAGTCTATCTCTTTCTTACTTTCTCTTTTCCATGTGGAGTACTCCAGTATTCAAAGAGGTTTATGGAAATCACAGTTTATGCGAACTTAATAATTTGCATTGTAAATTCTATTTCTGGAACTGAGCAGTTACATTTCACAATTTTGAGCATCATATAGCTGAAGCCTTTTGGTTGAATGCCTGCCTATAGTTCTGTTAGTTTATTGCAACTGCACCACAGAATGCTAATGCTGCAAAGAAAAACATGTTAAAAACAACAAACAAGTCAATAGGAATTCATAAAGCAAAATGACATTTCAACCCAATTCATCATTTAATAAAAGTAATTGTGTTAATTATCACACGGTATATAAATAGAACTTCAATTAGAAAAATGTATTACAAGTGATATGCTAAAAATGATGAATCATAAATCATAGTGATGAACCAACTGCCAAACTCAGAGAGAAATGTCAATGAATTAATGTATACTTGTGACAGCTTAAATAAATACTAAACCTAGATAGTTCCTTAAAGAAAAAAATAAAAGGGTATTTTTCCTGTGCTGATATATATTGGCTGATTCTTTACAACCCTACTATTTATTATGTGCAATAGTCCTATTATCTTCAAAATTTTCAGAGCACTACTTACATACCAATAAAGTAGTCTGCTTCTTCCATTACAAAATTTTACTGTATCTTGATTAGTAATCACTACATTATAGTGATTATCCTGTGATTTTTTTTTTCGACTAATACTCTTTTTTTCAGCCTTCTGACTTCAAAATTTAAAGACCAAGATATTAAATACTTTGAGATATATGCTCATGGGACAAGATGACTTTTACATTTTCTTTTGGCATCCCCTACTGGTGTACAGCTGTGAAAACTCCTCCATGACACTGAAGATCTCAAAACGGCTCCTATGCCTCTTTGGCCAAATCCTTTTGAATGCTAATAACAGCTAAAGAAATGGCAGGTTAATGGGAAAATATTTATATTCTCTTCAAGCAACATAATTCCATTGCTTCAATGACTATACCGTCTCCTTAAACAGTACATCTAATTACACTATTTTGCTTGTTTCACATTTATCTATTTTGATTTTGGTTTAGGTTTTGTGGTTTTTTTAAAACCTTAATAACAGAGAAAGAAATGTCAAATTTATCATTCAAACTAAACAATGATAAATATGTTTTGTGATAATGCAGTGAGGCAATGCATAATTTTCTATCACTTCTTAAGTCATGTGAAGATGAAAAATCTGCATAAAAATTCCAACTCTATTCTGTGAGGAGTGGACAGATTTTATTCCCATTATTATTACTTATAAAAACTTACTTTTTCCAAAAAAAGTGGAAAAGCATTAACATCTTTCTATTTGTTGTAGTTGCAGTGTTTCCTAATGTAGAAACCTTCAATCTCACATCAGACACCTGGCATATCTGGAAACATGATCAAACGAGGCTGCCTAGAAGAATCAAAGGAGACAAACTAGCATGTCAAATTAACAAACTAGGAATTCCCTATTGGCTATAGAAGTATTGGGCAGCTGCACCTTTAGATACAATTTTTTTAGGACACCAAGCATACAGTTTTCTCACCATTATTAAGCATGCTCATGCGAATTTTGCCAAGAAAGGACCTCAGAAACGGACAACCTCTGTCTGGTCTACGATCAGAGGGTGTGCACATGAATGGGAGCTGAAGGATCTTTCTGTGGATACTTACTAAGAATAGAAAAATAAACAATTTTTAATAGAAATCAAATATGCTAGTGAAAGCTGATGTTGATCAATGACACCGGCCAAATGACAAATGATTTCTAATTGCAGATTTTGCTCATTCTTTGAATGGTCATTAATTTCTAGTGATGGGAGTATGTAATGCTAAATAGTAATACTTCCCATTAATCTTAAAATGCAGTTATGATTTTCAGTTAGATGGAATAATATTATCATCTGTGTCCTGTTAGGTTATCTAGTGGACAGAACTAGTCTCTTCCTTTTTTGCTAGACTATTTTGACTCTTCACCCACACATATCTTTATCTTTTTTTTTTGTTGTTGTTGTTGAATCAAAACTTGCAATTTCTTCAAATATAAAGTTCACCGTTATTTAAATAAACATAAAAATCCCTATTATCTAAACCTCCCCCCCCCCCCCCCCCGCCATTGTTTGGGTTTTTTTAACGGTAGGTTATTAGTATTTTTCTGGAGTTAATGACTAGAATATTCTTTTTTTGTAGATGGAAAAACAGCTACAGTGACTTGCTAAATAGGTAATACCTGCCTGGAGCAGAGTCCAGGAGTCTTTGTTCACAAGTGCATACTTTAATTTTATACAATCTATATAGCCACCCCCCCCCCCCCCCCCCGCCATTGTTTGGGTTTTTTTAACGGTAGGTTATTAGTATTTTTCTGGAGTTAATGACTAGAATATTCTTTTTTTGTAGATGGAAAAACAGCTACAGTGACTTGCTAAATAGGTAATACCTGCCTGGAGCAGAGTCCAGGAGTCTTTGTTCACAAGTGCATACTTTAATTTTATACAATCTATTTTCATCCAGGTATAGACTATTAACTAAGAGGATTTAGTTTCATTTATAATGAACATATTTGCCATGCACCCTAACTTTCAAAACAGAAGTCTTGAAAGTGTGCCTTGTATTTAAGTAAAGGATAATGCTGACACAAGTGACATTAATAAACATCCCCAAGACACTAAGGCTATTTCTGTGTGTATAAGTAGCACTGGGACAGGAAGAAGATTTATGCCATTATTTACGCTGAATTGCCAGCACCATCAAAAATGTTGCTTTCTGTATGCCAGCTCTTCCCCAGGAAGCATCTAGGCTTGGATAGTACATCCCCCCAGCCAGTACAGAAGAACAAACCCTGTGTGGTGAAGAGACAGTTTAAGCAAGAGTGCATAGTAAGGCTTTGCTACCTAAGCCTGAGATCAAAGAAGTGTCCCTTGCAGAAAATAACATGTAACTGCATCAAAATTGATTTCTTTAAAACTGCTGTATCTTTCGCCATGAATCAATATGTTTGTCTATAGAGTTATCTTACTTCCCACAGTTCTTAGATTGCACTGAAATAAATTTCCTTGAATTTCAGAGGGTCAAAAATTTCATTCCATCTGTAGGGCAAACTGTGCTGCCAGGTACAGACCAGTATCTAAACTGGACCCAAGCCTTGTTTCTTTTGAAATTTTTATTGAAATCAGATGCATCCCTTCTTGATATTTAGAATGTTCTGTATGAGTCATGAAATAATACCATATGGTATCAAGTGATACTTAATTTCAGACCTAGTGAAGGAGAAAATGAAGTCTCTACTTTTCATCATAAAATGCATCTGCCTTGGTTGCCATGCTGTTTCAATGGTTTTGTCTATGCCATTTGGTTGAACATTTTTGTCCCTGTGAAATGACATATTTTTTATTATCTTTAACGCCTCATTTTAGTCCAAACCACACTATCGATACAATTTCTGTTCAGAACATAGGCCGCTCTGTTGGGGTCAGTTTGAATAATGAACAATCTGAAGCCATGGGAGAACCCTCTGTAAGTTAGGCAGGATCTACTACCCAGGATTCTCCAGTTCTGTTATTCAAATTATTGCTAGATAGTTCCTCATTCTCTGTATTGCCATTGGGTAGTTTTTGATGCATTAATTGTAATATTCTAAATCACTCGTTCCTGTTGGAGACTCTGTTTAAACCCTGCCTTAACCGCCTCCCCTTTCAGAAATGTATAAATGCTCCTACAAAACCTGTACCCTGGCTTTTTCTGGTTCATTCCTTATCCTGTCATGCTGTTCGGTTTGTTGTTTTATCATTGTATTAAACTTGTTTTTCTCGACAACTGGGTCAAGCGGTCTTTCTCATGAAAGTCGCCAGAGACAGTTCTCAAAGAAGCCCCTGGCCAACCGTCCGGGCTAAAACTGGGGGGCTTCACCACTCTTTCATTGTAGTATAGAACAAATACAATAATAAGTTATTTTTTTCCTTTTTCTTATGGAAAAGTAGGTAGTTGGAGGTACAGTCTCTCAAGATATGGAAAAGTATTGAACTGACATCATCATCTATTTCATTGCATAGTAGTTTCTGTGAATGCAAATACTGCACTGCAGTTTCCCAAAATATTTGGCAAAAAATTTTGGGTTTAGGTTTTATCTTATGCCACTGTGACTCAATAGGAACTAAGTACAACCCCTATATCCTTAAAAGACTGAGAGCATGCTTCTTCTTAATTAAATATGTATGCGTGCATATTTGCAATGACAGTGTATGTGCTGATTGCTTTTTTCTGTGCCTTCACTTCTTATTCCACTCCTATTCAGCCTTTAATTGAATGTGTTTGCCTCACTAACCAGTAGCCTCCTATGATGGAGCAACTGCACCAGTGAACGGAGGAAAAGCTATAAATGTCATCTACCCAGACCTTTGATAAGGTCTTGCACAACGTTCTTACTTCTGCATTGGGGGGTGTATGGATCTGTTGAGTGAACTTTCAGATAGATAAAGAATTGGATGGATCTATGAGTGGAAGGATGGATGGATGGATGGATGGATGGATGGATGGATGGATGGATGGATGGATGGATGGATGGATGGATGGATGGATGGATGGATGGATGGATGGATGGATGGATGGATGGATGGATGGATGGATGGATGGATGGATGGATGGATGGATGGATGGACAGAGAGAAGGAGTTTGGGATACTGTTGGATGAAAAATTGGATGTGAACTGCCATGATGAGCTTGAAGACCTAAAAGCCAATGAGCTTGAAGACCTGCACCAAGTGTGGCCAGCAGGTTGTGCTGTGTTCACCTTCTAATCTGTTGTGAGACCACACCTTGAGTAATGCATCCAACTCTGGCATCCTCGGTAAAGGAAAGAAAAGGACTTGTTGGAGTAAACCCAGAGGAGGGCCATGAAAATTATCATAAAATGGAACACCTCTCTTATGAGGAAAAACTGAGAAAGTTGGTGGTTTTCAGCCTGGAGAAGACTGTGGGGACACCTTCTTGTAGCCTTTCCGTATGTAAGTTCAGCCTATAGGAAAGATGGAGAAAGACTTTTTACCATGGGTCTGTAGTGATAGGACAAGGAGCAATGGTTTTAAACTGAAAGAATAAAGATTTAGTGCAGCGGCGGCTGGCCTTGAGATACGTCCCGGCTAGCTGTGGCCAGCACCGCCAGCAGCACAGGGGCACTCTCCCGATCCGGGGCTCGGTCAGGGGAGCGCCTAAGGCTTTCGCCTTAAGGGACGAGGATCCGCGGCTAAGAAAGAGTTAAAGGGCTGCTATCCCACAGGAGGAGAAAAAAGAGACGGACTCCAGAGGTGGTGCAATCCGGGTTTAATGCCCAGGGGACCCACAAGCTGGAGACTGACCCAACCGGGCTCCGACCGGGGTTTTTAAAGCGGGGCGGATACAGAGAACAAGGGTGGTCTCCAGCAAATCACCTAAAAGGTGGGAGTGGTGGGAGGATAATAGGCAGGTAGGAAAACCAACGGGGGAAGGGCACGGGAGGAGTCCTGGCCCCTGATCCAGTCACTCGATGCCCTGGGTGGAAAATTCTAGATAGAAGGGCTGGGGTACCGAGTGACAGACAGGGAACCAGGGAGGGACTGAGGGAATTGATACAAAGGTTGCTAGAGGTAACAGGGAGGGGAGAGGTAACAGACAGGGCGATCAAGGAGAGAGAGTCAGGGCAGAACCTTTACAACTTACAGGGGTACAAGGAACAAACCAAATCATCATATAATATAACAAAACACAATACAACAATTTAGATTATCTGCAAGGAAGAACATTTTTAGAATAAGGATGGTGACACATTGGAATAGGTTGTCTAAAGAGGTTGTAGACTCCCCATTAGTGGAAATGTTCAAGGCCAGGTTAGAGGGGGCTTTGAGCAACCAGATCTAAAGTCAGGTATCTCTGCCCAAGGCAGATGCTTAGAACTAGAAATTCTTTAAAGGTTCCTTCAGACACAAAGCATTCTACGATTCTGTGATTGCAGATATGAGTGACATAATCTCTGGTTGTATTGATTGAGGCATGAGAATAGTATAGAGATAATTTAAAATCTGTTTACTTTGAATTTAGAGTCATGTGATTTTGATCCTTATGTTCTATATGTTCTGTTTTGTATGTGCAGCACTGAATAACACATTTTCAATTCATTCTAAATAATAATGAAGTATAGAATAGAAATGGAGAATCTTTTTAGCCTTTAGGCATACTTTACTTATATAACGCATAGAACTTTTTAAAAGGCCAAACAATTTTGCAGACAACTGTGTGTTATTATTTCAAATGTGATGCAGTAATTGATGCCACTATTTTCAGAGTTTTTTCAAAAACAGGCAAATAGATGTAGGTCAATGTGGACCAAGTACAAGTTTCCATCAGTTTCAGGGGTATGCTCTGGGCAAGCTTGTTATACTGGCACATTTTCTCAGTGTGAGACATAGCTGAAAACCTTTCTGGTAGTATTCCGATGACAAATATCATCTCTGAGCTGATACCCAGACCCTGGGGAAATGACTTCTTTTTCCCATGGAAAATGACCTCCGTTTGCAGTCACTCACACTGGCTGACACTGGGGTGCCAACGTAAAAATTTGCAAACTTAAAAGTTAACTGGCTGCAGTTATATATCACAGAGGCGCTACCAACTTCTCTAATTGGCTTAGCAGCATGTCTGTTCTTAGTGCCAAGCAGGGATTCATTCACTTTGTCAGGCATGGAGGAAGTTTCTAGCAGCTTTTCACAAAAAATCACTTCTGTGGCTGGCTTCTTCCCTCCCCACCAAAAACCAAGCCATGCAAAACCAGCACCTTAACTAATCCATAGTACTTAGTACACATCCAATAATTTCTTTTAAATAATACTTTACTTTTTTTGCCAAATGCACTGAAAATAAATGTATAAATAATATTGATAAAAATAATTCCAGTTAAAGAGAAATATTGGGTCATGCAACTCTGGTTTACATAATTATTTTTTGTGCAATACACAGAAGCCTTTTCACCTATAAGGAAATGTTTCCTGATGGTTTGGATCAGAAGATCCAGTATGGCCATCCTGAGATTTTTGTTTTGAAGGCCATAAGCTGTGGTCAGTGTTTTGGGTATATTCCTTGTTGTGCCTTGCATATATTTTGGATAGAAAGCCAGCAGAGATGATGTCCTTGCTGCAGTAGCAATGCTCAATAAGGCAGAGGGTCTGGCTGAAGTACTGGGGCTGTAGACTATCCACCACTCCCCCTGGGCAGCGAGGATCTCGAAAGGAATATAATATTGGCTATGCTCTGGGAGTTTTACAGAAAGAAAGATCCTCATAGCTCTAATGATTTGTCTCCTGGAGCTCTGAGGAATATGTTGTAGAGAAGAAGGCTGCTGTCTTTTCCAACAGCTTTCCACGCATTCAAGAGGATAATTTAATTTCTTGTCTGAGAATGAAAGAAATAATAGTAGTAATTAGTTCTTGTTCTCTGTCTGTGCATCACTAATTGAGTTTGGTTAGGTTATATTTTATTTATTTATTTTCTTGAAATATTACATTATAAGGTGATCCAAATTCCCAAATTCTGCTTCACTTTATTTTGTAGGCCAGACTGCTTCATCTTCTCTCTGCTGTATTATTGCAGACCATATCTGAATGTATTCTTTTTTTCATTTTGAACATTATTACATTTAAACTGTATGAACAGAACACTTTATCATTCTTTTACCAGTTTGCAAGGAAATACACCATTTTGAAGACAAGTGGCGCAACTCCACTTGCAATTTTCAATGGAAGAGAAGAATGTCCTACACTCAAGCATTGTTTACAGTAATATTGCAGCTAGTTTCCAGTAAGTTAGGTCAGGTTCTGGAAGCAGGCATCCATGATAGCATAGAATTCTAAAGAGTTTCAGTTTGGCTGTTTTTCTTGAAAAATAGCTAGTATGTCTCAACGTTGTGCTGAATCTTGTTGTACAGACACTTCTTTTGACATCTGAACTCCTTGCTGGACTTCTGTATCTCAGAATAAGATACAGCAAACCTGTATTTCCTTATAGCTTTAAGAATTTGGTTCTAATTTATAAAATCAAGAAAAGCTTGCCATAGTAATACAAGATAAAGAATATGTTGATAAAGCAGTTAGTGGACTGCTTTTTATACAAATTGGAACAGAGATTTAGTTATTTGATGGGGGTTTTTTTGCTTCTCAATAGAATTTTAGAAGTGGTGGGGTAAGAAACTGTGGATTTTTATAGGTTTGCCTTAAAAAAATTATGGGGAAACTGTTGAAAATAATTAATCCAGAACTCTATGCCTTTCATACAGAGTTTCAGAACTGAAAACCAAGAGGAGAGAGTGCAGACAAGATGATTTAATAGAATTACTTCAAAATAGCATTCTTTTCTCTCTGAACTACAGCTCTAAAGCTCAGGATATTAATAGGAAATACATAATAATCTCTAACATTTAAAAATGAATTATGAAGAGTTATATCCAGTAAACTGTAAGGCTTCACATTTTAATCTGATTTGCATTTTGGTTAAAGCCTGGAATCTTTTGCAATTTGCCAGATAACACGGGATTTAGAACAGTAAGTATGCAAGTAATCTTTTGGACCCTTTATCACCCTTCTTATGACAATTAATATATTTCTTATACTCTATTTTTATTCCATCAGGGGATTTGATCATAAAAATGTCTAGTCATTCTTTTCTTGTTTTCAACCACTCAAAGAGCATTAATCAAAACTATTCAGAAGTTCTTGATCTGCAAGATCAAGTGACAAGCACTATAATGGTAATGAGTCAATGGACATCAGCAGATCCCCTATGACAGCACATGGTGCGGTGTTCTGGCAGTTTGAGTGGTTCTAAGTCTGTGAAATACAACATTCTAGGGATGGGAAAAATAGAAACAGATTCTGAACTTTCAACCCAACACATGAAAAAGTAATAGGGCAGGTAATTTTCTGTGGTAATTGCTACCTGAAAACTAAGTTTTTAATGAGGTTGTTGTGAAGTTTCTTCTGGTTTTCTTGTTTGCTCATGAGGCTGACTGTCCTTTTGTGTCAGCTGCCTCAAAGGCAGCTTGTGCCTCTTCCTTCCTCCTCCCTCTTTCAATTTCCTTCCATCGACAGCTTAATGCTGTTTTCTCTTTCATACCTGAAAATCCTGCATGCTTCTGGTTTTCTCCCTTTTTATACAGATCTTCTTCCATCCTTGATAATCCATACTTTTCACAACATAAGGGCATATTTGTAGGCATAAAAAGACTTTTATTCCTTATTATATCTATGGGAATTTAGTTAATAGCTTCATGCCTTTTCATAGAAACAGTAGGGAATTGATAGCTGGTTTCCTGAAGTACATTAAGAAGAGAATGAAAAATTAATCTTGTGGAGTGGAAAAGTTGCTATTTTCTTCCAAGAACTACCCCAAAAGATGCAGACAGTGATGAAGCCTGGCTAGATGAGTTTCCCTTCTAATGGATGGAAACTACCATGAGAATAAGGGCTCTGTGCTGAGGTCTTAGAAGAATAGGGAAGCATATGTGTTTGTGAAGTGGAACGTCTGTTAGGCACTTCCCTCTTCAAAGCAGCATGTTCCAGGCCAAGCACACAACAAATAAACAAAAGATGAATGTGACTCTGCATTAAAATCATGCAATGTTCCCGTAAGTTAATTTCTCTCTTCTATAGGACAGATTTGTATGAAGATACACAGTTAAGCATACAAAATGTCCATTTTTCATTTACACATTGACCCTTTGTCTAATATTAACCTTAACTATAAAAATAATGGTTGCTTTCCTCACTCCAACATCTACACTCCTGTGGTTTTAATCCAGCTGAAGTTATCCATCATTGACAAAAACTTTGCTATTAGATCTCTGATTACACAAACCCATTGCAGTATCAGCTTCTAGACAACACCCTACCCATGCAAAGTCTTCCCTCTTCAACCATTCTACACTCGTTTCATTCGTGGAAAGATTCACACATAAAGCAAGAAATTGCTGTGCTATTGAAATGTGCTCTATCGATACCTTTCCCTTCCCTCCAAGGAGCTATAAATTTGTGGGAAAGGCAAAGTTATTCCAAAAAGGAGTTTGCCCCTATGAAGATTAATATTCTAGTAAGAGGCCAGTGTTTGCATAATCACAACTGTTCTGCAGGAGATTTTCCTTTCTTTATGTGTCTCTGCCTTGCTGTCAAAAATTTACTGAGGAATACTTTTTATTCTTGCTTTTGGTTGGGGGTTGCTGTTACATTGATCTGCATCAGCGGTTCCAGACTTCACTCCGTGCCATTGGCATCCCTGGGCTGATAGACAGGGATCTGCACCTATCACCTTCCAGCCTGGACTGCAGGTATCTCATTAGTCAGGAGTTGGGCTGTGTGAGGATCAGACCAAATGAGCTGTCCAGACCCAGGAGTTTTGAACTTCCTATAAAAGTAATTTCTGAACAATAAAACAGGCTGATTGTCACAAAGACCTTTGGAGTGTGTATCATCTCTTTCTCCAGCCCGCTCCCCTCACCATAACATCACTCTGCTCTCACTGCATGTGTGTGTGAGCACACACATCTCATTGATGATACACAAACTTCTGTCCATAGCTGAGACATTCAATGACTTTTCCTTAGGCAGTGTTTGCACGATCTAGCCAGAAAAAGCCCATTATGAAGACACTGAAAAACACTCAAGTTGGAATTTCCTGAGGGTTGCGATACGGCACGAAATGATGACACAGACACTGCTGCTCTCGAGGGGAACAAAAAGGAAGAAGAAGAAAAACTTTATTTTCTGACTCCAACATTTATAGTTTTCCAAAGGTGACAGTGGATTGGAGGGTGACAGTGCCACCTCTCCAATGCCACTGGACAGCCCAAGGGTCCATCAATTCTCTCCACCTCCATGAAAGAATGCAAAACATAGGTTATTTACAGAACTGTGTGTGAGAAAGTTTGTTGAAAGAATGCAAACATCAGAAGGCTTAACAAAGTCTTACAAAATCAGGGCGACACCTGAGAGAATTGGAAGTGGTGTGGGAATGAGAAAGATAAAAATCTTCACAGACTCAAGAGGGTTTGATTTACAGCCTTAGAAGAAGCCTAGATTGTTGTGAAAGCAAGGTACACAGACATTGAACGGGAAAAACATAAACTTATGTTTCTATAGTTATAAGTAAGAATATGCCTTAAGTAAGTAAGAAACTGTATTAAATAAGATAGTGAAGGCTTTTATATTACAGCAATGTAGTAGTGTGATTGTAATAGAATAAACTGAGAGTTTAGATATTATAATAGAGACATATATGTGTACATATAATCAGATCTTATTGGGCAAAAGTATCCACATTGCAGTACAAAGAAGTAAAGGCGACAGGTTAGAAAAGTAATACTCTCTGTCGACTGTCCATTGGATTAGAAAGTTATATGGCTACAAGCGTATTCTCACCTGACTCTCTGAATGAGCTCTTTCTCAACTTCTGCAATGAGGTACACTGCGCACAACATCCCAGTACTCTGCTGCTTCATTCTGTCATCTGAACAGAACTGAAACTCAGTGGAGGCATTTGGCTTTGCCGCTTTTCAGTGTCCATGCTACACAAGTGCACTGTAACGTCCCTCCAGGCCTTTTGTCCTTGTGAGGCTGTAATGTGCGCACCAGTACTTCAAGTAAAGAAGGAGTGGGCAGAGAGCACTGGGATCTAACAGCGGTTTGCAGGTTGTATGGGAAAGGACTGCCCCTTGAATGTGATGCAAAAACAAATTTCCACCAGTTTCAGGGGTACGCTCCAGCCAAGCTTGTTGTCCTGGCACATTTTCTCTCTCTGAAATACTTTCTGGTGTGATTCAGACGAGAGACACAGAATATGGGGCTATGAAGTGCTGAGAATGTAAGTGCCTGGCCCGAGCGTCTTATGGCAGAAGCAGTGCACTAGAGCCCTTTGCTGCTGCCACAATGATCTCTGCAAAATATAGATGCTTATTCCCCTCCAGGAGAGTAAAAGCAGGACAGGTTAACAATAGTTCAAGAACAAAGCTGCAGAGCACTGGAATAGTGGCTGCAGCATACTGGCTGTAAAAGGAGCATGGCTTTTACTGGCCTACTAACCAAATTCACAGCGGCAGTCATAAGGATTAAAGTTCAGCGAGAGCTACTTATGCTGCTACCTATGCCTCTTCCAACTCCTCAGTGGAAACAACTGCGCCTACCTTTAAGTTCCGAGATCAGAGAACACAATGGTAGATGCAGCAGAGAAGGGAGGGACAGAGTGCTCTGGTAAGTTTGATGTGGCTTATGTGGGGCATGTGAAAGGTGCAGCCCAAGGCTCATTTTTATTTCTAGAGTCTTTTTCTATGCGAATAGCTGCTGGACATTTGCAACAAAGATGTGAGAGTGAAAAACTGATGGCAGGTCTATCTGGAAAAGAAGATACAGAGCACTGTGCACAGTTTAAAAGCTCTTAAGAAAACGAGGTACTTTGAGAAGATCTTCTGTCTTGACACTTCCATCTGCGTGACCTCTAGCTGCTTGGACATGGTGACAATGAAAGAATGTGAAAATATTTGCGCTGCAAATGTCAGTTTGCACAGGAAAGAGGGTAGGTGTCTTCTGTTTTGGCACATCTGTCAGTCAGAACTGCAGCTGAAAACATTTTGCTGTAACGATAGTCTCTGACACTTTGAGAGAATGTGCTGATGCTATATATTGAGAAGGAACGTGCAAATCACTAGTGTGCTTTGTTTAGTTTACAGACTGCAAAGTGACTATTATGGCCAGTACTGCCTTTTTGTTGTAGGAGTTTTTCTTTGAGAGCAGCTGCTGGACATTTTGAAGTGGTTTGGGATCTTCAAGAGTTAGAGTGCAAGAGGGTACATAGATCTTGAGGGAAAGTGCATATCGCCAGGGAGCTGGATGCAGTTCAGTGGGTACATGTTGAGCAGCTGATGGCACAGAAAACATTCTAAAAGGAAGAGGCCATGCTGCAATTATATTTTGAAGCTTATAAACTGCACAGCCAACAACTAAATGATTCTTCTTCCTTCTCTACTACATGCAAGATCACATTCTGTCAGTGGCCAAGAGCCAGGATCCACAGCAGAGCTCTTGCCCCCACACTGCTCCCACATGAACGGGGCTGGGCTAGAAAAGTGCTTGTCTTTTTTGTGGGCACTGTCAGCACTAATCAAAATAACCACACACGGCATTGCTGACTCACAAAACGAGGACACGCACCAGCTCAACACCAACCCCAGGACACAGCCAAGTCAGCAACATCCCTCCTCTCAAATCAACTGTGTCAGGACAAAAAGATTTTGCCGATCTTCCCTTTCCAAGTGGATCCTCTTCTTTGCACCACACTCAAAGGCCAACACCAGCTCCTCTGCCCTAGCAAACTTTTTTCAGTCTCGTAGAGTCTGGTAACAAACTTGAAAACATCTGCCAAAAACAGAGCTCACAAAACTGTTGGTGGAGAAAGCTCTTTGCTGCCTACAATTTCAGTTGCACCCATCAAACTACAAACACACACCCTGCTATTGCCACTTGCCTTCTCAGCTCTAGGTACCATCGTAAGCCTTCAGTCTCACAGAGTCAGGATCCAAATGGAATGGCACCAGGGACTGCTCACACACTAAAGCTACAAGTGACAAAAACTTGTCCTGCAGAGGTTTGGCCTCTGCATTCCCACTGAGAGTTTGACAACTCTAACCCAGAGAACTGCATATTGGGAGTATAAAAGCCTTTAAATTCACTGAGACTGCCCAAAGTGTCCATCCAAACTTGCTTTCTTTGCCAAAGAGAGGAACTAGAAGCCCATCTCAAAAGAAATGGCATCCCCTCCTCCAAAATACAAAACATCCAGGGCCTGTCTGTCACCTTCTGCACACAGCCTACAAACTCTGCCAGATGTACCAGTGATTCTCACTTTCCTTCTCAGCTACATGGAAAAGCACATCCTTTCTGTGTCACAGAGTCCTTAGTGAAACCGAACAGTGGTTCACCTTCAAACAGCTCAGTCTGCCAGGACAGAAAACTTTCACTGACCTGTCCCCTTGCCTTCCTTGCAGCCTTTTATTTTCAGAGCACACACTGAGGCATTGCACTTTGCTTCTCAGCTGAGTGTATTGTCATATTGCTGGAGTCCCACTCATCCATCCTCTTCTCTCACAAACTGCTTCTGTTGAAACATGCTGATGTTATGTGCTTTACTGCTCAGCTATTCACGCTGTCACATTCTGTGTCCTGCTTGCAGTCTGAACCTAAACGGAGACGTTTCTGGCTATGTCTCACACACACAGATGTGCCAGAATGGAAAGGTTGCTTGGACCTTGCCACTTACATTCGAAAACATCCGTTCATTCCACAATCAAGAGACAGCTTTTTTGCTTTCCATCCTGCAAACTTCACACACACACACACAAACACACACAAACACACACAAACACACACACATACACACAAACACACACAAGAGAGCTATGCCCTTTCTTTCTTTCTTCCTCAGCTGCACTCACCTATCCCCCACCTTGACCTCTCTACCACTTTTCTCTTGGCCTTGCTGTGCATGGACATTGCCTCTTAAGATACTCATCGTGTTGCCTACCCCTCCCCAACACTGCCTTACCTTTTCTACCCAGCCTTGTATTTCCTTGTCATTCCTGAGCATTCCTTTCCTTTCTTTTCCTTTGCCTTCCTGACCCGTGCATGTCCTTCCCTTGCCCTTCATACCAATCCAGTGCCTTGCATTGACTTACTCACCTATCCTTCTTTTCCTTCCCACTTGTCCAGCTCCAATCTTTCATTTCCTTCTCCTTCTAGGACTCTTATTGCCTTGCCTCCCTCTCCTTTGTCTTGCCTTGCCCTTGAACCCTTTCCTTGCCTTGCATTACCTTGCTCACCTGTCCCCCACCTGGAATTCAACACCTCTCTTTTCGTGGAATTTCTTCAACTTGCATTGCCCTGCCTGCTTCTCCTAGGACTCTCTAGGCTTTCACTAGTTTGTTTTTTTTTGTTTTTTTTTTCTCAAGGCCCCAGTGTCTCAGGAGCATGTGAAAGGAAGCCTGGAGGAGGTCATGTACAAGCACACCTATCTGTTCTGACAGCTTTGTTCTGACATCAATCCTTACATGGCTTGAATTTTGGACACAAAATTCATGTTGCACCCTTGGACTTCAGGATCAGAATGACAGTTCTTTTGCATACAAAAGCAAGCAGGCAACATAGGTGTCATAGGTGCAGATTAGAGATGGCCCATGCAAGATCAAGAGTGGTCTATCCTGGCCGCTTTTGTGTACCAGCAATCTTTGAATATACCTGCCACTTGCCTTGCTTTGGCAACCCAACAGTTTCCCTGCCTTGCCCTGATGATCCTCCATTGCTTTGCATTCCCTTGCACGCGCATGCCCCACATTTGACCTGCCTACAGTTTTCCTCCAGGGCTTTGCCTTGCCTAGCCCTGCCTGTTACCATTACTTCCTATGCCCAGCCTTGCCTCTAACTTCGGGCCTTCTCTCACCTACCACTCTATTTGCTTTCCCCTTATGGCTCCAGCTTTGCCAACCTCTCCCTTGACTTGCCTACAATTGCCTACACTTGCTTTGCGTTGCCTTACCTGCATGGAAGGCAAGGCAAAGAGTGGTAGGCAAGGCAAAGCAAAGCCAGGAAGTTATTTCTAGGGCTAGGCAAGGCAGACATAGGCAAGCAAGCAAAGCAAGGGTAGCCTAGGAAAACTAGGCATGGTACTGGAGGCAAGGCAAAGCCAAGTGACTTAGACTGCCTTTCCTTGGGAAGTAAAAGGTATGGTGGCAATATTGGTAGGGCTGCTGATAAGGTACCATGGGGAGGTATAGTCCAGCAAGACATTTCTGTCCTGGCTCCTTCTATGTAGGAGCCATTGTTGGACAGAGTCAGTACCGGATGTGGTATACAACTTTTGCTTGGTAAGTTCCTGAACGAGAACAGCAGTGCTTTCTCATGGGAAGGAAAGAACTTAGCCCCAGTGTTTGAGGTGCAGGTAAGAAGCTGTGTTGTGCAGCTTAAGGGTGGCAGCAACTTTCTATCCTGGCATATTTGGTTTGGAAGCACTGACTCAATTCATACAATCATAGAGTCAGTATCTATCTTTGGAAGCCATTCTCCCTCCTGAAAGAATCCATTTGGCATGTATTTTCCATATTCCTCGAGGCAGCCTTCTTGAAATTCTGCCAGCACACTTCTTTTGGACAAAGTAAGCAGCTACGCTGGGTCTTGGTGTGGAGCAGATCTAGTGCCCCATGCAGGTAATGCCCAATACCAGTGTTCTGACACCTTGGTATAGGATCAGTCCCTGGATGTTTTGTATTTTGGAGGAGGGGATGCCATGAAAAAGAGCAAGAGGAAGAAAACCAAAATGAAAACCAAAGGAAGCCAGAGAATTCTGAGTGACAGTAAAATTTACTCAATCATGAGTAAAATTCTTAGTGTGTGCTAAGTACCTTAAGCAAAGAGTAGCTCAAGCATGACTTGTATTTGATGTAAAAAAGGCAACATGACCTGTGTTTGTCACATCTATTCCACTAAAAAGCTTACTCTGTCTCAGATTCCTTTTAGGAATACCAACTCAAACTGTGAAACTGCATGAAAATTATGATTTAAAGAATGGAATAATGGTTAATGTTCTTTTCCTTCCAACTGCTTTGTTTGCCCTTTTTAATGTTTTAAGTCCTTTTTGTTATCACCATGGTAGCACTGCAGCAAGCGTTCCATTCTAGGCTGTCCATATTGCCACCTTCTGGACTACCTTCTGAAAAGTAATGTCGCTGTGATATTTTCTGAAAAACCCTTTTGCCAGGATTTTCTCCTGAGGAGCTGAGGAACCTCAGGAAAGAAATGTAAACAATAACTATCTGCTGCTGTGGAATGCAACAGGTTTGGTTGTGATTGGTTCATGTTGGTTGTTTCTAATTAATGGCCAATCTCTCTGAGAGTCATGAGCTTTTGTTATCATTCCTCTCCTGTTCTTTCTAGCCTTCTGATGAATCTTTTCTTTGTATTTTTTTAGTATAGTTTTAGTATAGCATTTTAACATAATATATATCATAATATAATAAACCAGCCTTCTGAAACATGGAGCCAAGATTCTCCTCTCTTCCCACATCCTGGCACCCTCGAACACCACCATAAGCTTCCCACTGGTTTCATATAGAAATCACAAGCAGTAGAGATGACTAAGACTGCAAAAATCTTCTCATCTCCTTCTAGAGCAGAACATGTCTTTGACCCACTCTTAACTAGACAATTTTCATCAGTCATGAGGGAGTCTTATGTTCAAGAGCTAAGCAATGACGGCTGTAAATGACAAAAAGTACACTGAAATTCTCTTTGGACTCCAGCATAGAGCAATGAAGGAGCTTGAATTCACCTTCTTGGGAAGTTTTAAAATGCACATTAACTTTAGGACAGGAGGTAAGCCACCATAACCTTTGTTGAGTATGTCTGCATATGTCAGTCTCAGAGTTTCCATCACTGCAGAAGGAATGTCATTTAACCCACGTTATCAATACTAGTTGCTAAACTGCAGTTACTGCAGAGTATCCGCAACATATTTTACAGGGTGGGCTATTATGTGTAAACCCTGAGCAACATTTCAGAGAGAAGTATATTATGGGGGGGAAACTCCAACTCTTAAATATTTCAAATAATGGTTACATATAAAAGTAAAAAATTATCTGAACTCTTGCATTGCTACATGCATTACCAGCACAAACGGTAAATTTCCTTTCAGGAAAGCAAATGAAATCTTTCCATTTCAATGAGGTTAAATTTGGCATGCTTTGGTCAATATCCCTCCACTTCATGACATCCCATGCCTTTTGATAACTTTCACTGCAGTGAAGAATTCTTTTATTTTTCCCAGTATCCATGCCATTTCATTCATATCTTGCCCTCAGTGTTAAGACTTCCTCCTTGATTTTTCCCTGATTTTGCAACATCTGTGAGGTTAGATTTGGCACGTTTTGGTCCTTTTCACTGCACCTCATTTCCTTGCAGACCACTTTCTTCTAGTCATTAAATTTCTCAATTTTACTTATTTTTTTTTTAAGTTGCATTTCCTTTGATCATATCTCCTTTCCAGAGTGGTGTTTGTAAGTCTTTCTTTTGTGTTTTCAAGATTTCAGTGAGGATCAAAATTGGCAGGCTTTGGTCCATATCCCTGCAATTCATGGCATCCTATGCCTTTTGATGGAAAAAAAACTCCAAACCTTCCCTGAAGTGAAAGGTATCAGTTCCTATTCCTTTCAGGAAAGGAAACGAAATCTTGGAAATAGAAAAGAAAGACTTGCAAGCACTCTGGAAAGGAGATATGATCAAAAGAAATGTAATTTAAAAAAAAAAAAAAAGTTGGGAAATTTAGTGACTACAAGGAATTGGTGTGGGAGGAAATGAGGTGCAGTGAAAAGGACCAAAATATGCCAAAACTAACCTCACAGACTTTGCAAAATCAGGGGAAAAAATCAAGGAGGAAGAGAGAACATTGAGGGAATGACATTAATAAAGTATCACAGATACTGAAAAATAAAATCTTCGCCAATGTGAAAATCATCATAAGGAATGGGATGCCATGAAGTGCAGGGATATGGACCAAAGCATGCCAAATTGATCCTCATTGAAATTGCAAGATTTCATTTCCTTTCCTGAAAGAAACAGAAAAGAAAACCTAGCAAACACTCTGGAAAGGAGAGATGATCAAAGGAAATACAATTGGAAAAAAAAAAAAAGAAATTTTGGCAATTTAGTGACTACAAGAAATTGGTCTGGGAGGAAATGAGGTACTGTGAAAAGGACCAAAACAGATGAAAACTAACCTCACACATGTTGTAGCATGGCATCATCTGTAATAATTAGTATTGACTTGTGATTCCAGATGGCTGATCAATCACTTTATTATACTATGCTTCTTAAGAGACCCACCGCCCTTACAGATAGTCCAATACAGACAGACCAGATTGGTCCTTTAATTAAAACTCCATCACCATTAGCCAATTAAGAAATCACCCTTTGGTAAACAAATCTCCATAACACATTCCACATGTTCAACAACAAGCACAGCAAGTGAAGATAAGAATTGTTTATCATTTTCTCTGATCTACTCACAGCCTTTCTCAGCACAATGCCTGGGAAGGTTGTGTGCTGCTCTCTGTAGCCAGAGAACTGCTACCACACACAGATGTTGCAAAATCTGGGGAAAAAATTAAGGAGGAAGACAGAACATTGAGGAGAAGATATGAATGAAATGGCAGAGAAACTGAAAAAAAATTTTAAAAATCTTCACTGAAGTGAACACCATCAAAAGGCATGGGATGTCATGAAGTGCAGGGATATTGACCAAAGCATGCCAAATTTAACCTCATTGAAATTGAAAGATTTCATTTCCTTTCCTGAAAGTGGCATCTGGAGTTCGAGATCACAGAGCATATCAAGTGTATGTCTCAAAAAGCACATGGAACACAGAATATTCACTTGTTCAAAATTACCTTTTCCAGTTGTTGGGGCACCATGATTTTCCATGAACAACGTTGCTAAACTTGCAGCTTACAGCAATCACAGCAAAATGGGAGCATTCCTTCGGATCATAGGAAGAGAGGACATTTCAGCACAAGGCACTGATGCAGGGTGAGAGAAGAAAGCATTATTCTGCCTCATGAGCAAAGAAAGTGGGTGCCCCTAAGTGGGTCTTTTTGGCAGGAAAACAAATCCACCATGGAAAGAAAAAACCCTCCCCTCAACCTTTTGTTATTCCACTCCTCACTCTGTTTCTGTACACAGATATGCCTGGGAAGTGCTGAAATGCAACAGGGATAAAATGCTTGCCATTCTTTTTCTTACTCAATTTCAACAGAATTCGTTTAATTAGTTTAATTTTGGGATAACTGATATATTAATTCCCTCAGCCCAGCCTTCACTGCCTGGAAGTTCCAAGTAATTTTGTTTCCTCCTCTGCATTCACTCTCTTCAAATATTTGCAGACAAGCAACGCAGCTAGCCTCTCTTTGGATTCCTATCTCACTGGTTTCATTCCTTAAAAATTCCCTCTTTCCTTCCCCACACCTCTGTTTCAATTTACCTAGAGGTAGTCATCAATCATACTCCTTGACAAACAAAGTTACTGTTTACCCAGCCCTCAGCTGGACAGCTGGTGGCTTTGCTGGGGAATCCCAGCCATTACACAGGATGACAGCAGAGAGCAGCTGTGCTCCATGGAAAATATTTCCTCTTTCAGTTCCTAAACCTACAAAGGCAGCCACCTTGCCAGGGAGGTATGGACCCCTGTGTCAGTACAAAATGGGGTTGCTAGGGTAGAAATGGAGCTTTTCTCCTATAAAAACAGGAACCACTGTTTCCTAAGGTCTATAAAGCCTTTTGCACCCAAGGCTTTCTTTGTTTTCTGCCTGTAAACTTTTTATATGCAGAAAACACCATCAGAAGACTGTAAATATGATGGGTAATCTCTCACTAGCTGAGACCACACCCTGCTTTTATAGATGGGCATGTTTTAGTGACTTCTGCCCGAGGTGACACTGGAGAGGGGTAGCAGGGCTTAGAAGCTTCACTCCTATCTGGTGAAAAGATTTCTCATTTTTGGCCTAGGTCGTGCTCCTGGGTTGCATCTTTGCCCACTGCAGGTGGCCAGCCCTAGCTCTCTCAACTTCACATCTCTTGTTGCTAATAAATTAAGGCATAAATTCATACTGCTTTGAGAGTACCAAAGAGAGGGTCTTTTAAGAAAACTTGTCATTAAAGCCAGAAGTGGGTTTCATTTTCCCTAGCTTTAAAACTCCATGGCATCTCCACAGCCATGTAAACTGTAGCAATAGATATCCAGCTCCAGGTTTGGGACTGTATGACCCTCCAACAGCATAGGGTTTGATTTCAGAAGGAGGAAAGGAGTTTTGAACCATCTTCACCTGAATTTTTGAAGGACTGATCCTTAAACCTCACTTTCAGCACTCGGAATGCACAGTCTTTTTCCATCTGTTAACAGGTGTGCCTGCAAAAAGTTCTCCCTGGCTTCTTGATAAAAGAGTATTTTTAAAAGGGACAGCAAAAAGAGCAAATACCATGGGAGTAGCAGCAGCAGTGCCCATGATCCCAGCCTCTGTGGGATGGCTGTGGCTCCTGCCCATCTCCCTGGTACGTATTTGCTCTCCTGGTGCCTCCACCCACCAGGGCTGCTGGAGCCCTTGGGGCAGCCCTTGGCTCTGCCCAAGACTGCTGCCTGCCCATATTCACCTCCTCTCTTTTCCCTGGAGGCAAAGGCAGAGCTGCAGCACATGCTAGGAGGGTGGGCAGCATGTCCAGGGTCACAGTGAGACTCTGCCAAGAACGAGCAGCAGTGGATGGGCTTGGATCCAACAGGAATGCCGTCAAGTATTTGAAGTACGACTATGAAGCCCTGAAGCAGCAGTGCCTGCAGACCATCACACTCTAGGATGAAGAGTTCCCAGCCTGTCCTGCTCTCGGCTACCAGGACCTGGGATCATATTCCTTCGAATCTCAGGGGATAATCTGGAAGCACCCCACGGTAAGAGTTCTCTCTTATTTCACTGGGTTCAAACCTAACCAAAGCCCAGCTGAACATCCAGGTTAAATCAATGGTGAGCTGGATAGCCACAGTTCCTGTAGGTCTTTTTCTCTTAATTCTATCTTGTTTTGCTTCCATGGCAGAAGCCAAGTTGGACAGGGGGTGGGAAAAGGAATCACTGTCTTCTAAGCCCATTATAAAGCAGGGAATCCTATAACTGCTTCATGGGCACCTGCTTCTCAGCAACCTGCTTTCTTCCTGTCCATCCCAGCTCCAGAGAGCTACAAGTCCAGGGTGCAATCCAGAGGTGGATGCAAAAGCCCTACCAGGTACCATGGGCCACCCTAGGAGCCACTATCATTTGTAACATCACCCACACTGAGCCACTGTGCCCCTCAGGAAATCACGCTAATACGTAAATAAAATCCTAAATAAAATCCTCTGTCTCACTTCAAGCTGCCTGTAACAGTTAAATAGCAACTGACTGGAAATGTTATTACCTAAATACATATATCCTAGAAATGTCCTGTGATTCTAAGAAAGTAATTTTCATCAGGAAATATTAGATTTAATTTTTTTAAGTTACAAAATCAGGGCTTCAGAGATTTTTCTGAACTCTATTTTTCAGTCATTTATTTCTGTCTCCATTTACTTCCCCTTTGTCATTTTGCAACATCAAGAAATATTTTTTAAAAATGGGAATTCCTTCCCCCAGATTAATTACCTCCATCTGGTGGAGGAAAGGAGAATGAGAAGAACAGAAAATTTCAAGTCTTTGGACTTTATTATTTTTTCACCTGACAAGTGAGAAACAGAAACTTGCAGTTTTAGTAACTCCAGGTTTAATAACCCTGGCAACCCCATTTATCCATCATCACCTCACTCTGGCACCTGGATGTTACCTCAACAAATACCATGGATGTGTTTCTTGGCTTTGCCTATCCTTAGGGAAGATCAGCCTTAGAAAACTCATTAAATTAAACTTTGGTTTCTCATACAAGAACAGTGTTGAGCCTGCTGCAGGCAGACACACAGCCACAAGCATAGCAGTGTAAGGAATAACTGAGGGCTGAGATCCAGTAGGGTTAAATGTCCCAGCCCTGCCTGCCAGAGACCAGCCTGTGGGACCCCTGAGAGGAAACTCAGTTGTGTAAAAGATGCATGTGGCATCTTGGAGTGGCTCAGGAAGGACACGTGTCTGGGTGAGTAATAAGTCATATGCAGCTGACTGACACCAGGTGCAGCACTTTGGAAAGAGAAGAGAAAAAATTACACTGTTTGACCCAGAAGTGAGGTTTTGGGAAGTTATGGTCAAACCAATCAGTGGCCAAATTTCAGATTGGCACCTGGTGTGGCCACTGGGGACTTGGATATGCCTCTGAGAACACACAGGGGTTAAAGCAGAGCACTCCCAGAGAGACTTTCTCTTTGGAGTCCGGCAGGTGAGCAGACCGGACCTCTCCCCTGCCCGGCTGCATCTGGGTGGGGGAGGGGGACGCCATGCGGCTTGAAAGAGATAAGCCGGAGCCGCTGCAAGATGCTGTGTGGTGGGTAACCTACTGCTGGACCCCTCTCCACTGGACAGAAACAAAAGGGTGTAGCTGAGATCATTCCTATTGGAGGGAAGATGCACAAACTGGCTCTCCATCATACAGAAGAAGTCCTGGATTGTCTCTGTCTCTCCACAGAATGCTCAGAGCTGACAACTTCTGCTCTCGAGGAGAGCCGGTGACTGCCCAAACTGTCTTCAATTCTGCTTGCCAAGTTAGGCTTCCAATAAACTGCTTCTTGCCGCCACCCAGAAGTTCACGGCAAATTCTCAGAAAAACAGAAAAGGCTTTTGTCTCTAGAGACAATAATGACTTCCTAATATAGGCCATGAGTTGTTGGAGAGCTTGGAGTTGGGGTAGGAGTGACAGTCATTGCCATAACCCACTTGGCTGGCCCCAAAGGGCCAGGAAGAAAGGGGGGGTTGTTGCTAATAAAAGCATTTCTGTGGTTGGCCTCCCAGAAAGCACAGTCAGGGTGGGGGAACATCCTCCACACTGTTGGAATTGGAAACTCAGCACAGTTCCAGTGGCACAGGCAGCAGCTTATTTGTCACAAGTCACAAGCTTATTTGTGCTGCTTGAACCAAAGTCTCAGCAAGATGAAATAAGATGTAAACGCTGAGGTCAATTTTCACCTCTGTCTCCACTGTAGCAGAAATTCTCAGTAGTATCAGTGACAGTGCCTAGAAGCAAAGGGCATCAGGATTTGCCTCAAAAAAATACATGCAGCCCTCAATTTAAAAAAGAAATTTTGTCCTGGGACCATGTTAATCAGACAGAGAAGGTATACTTTTAAAGAAATGTTCAAAGTGTTTAATAGTTTTTGGATATTGAAACAAGGAACAAGAAAAGGGAACTTTTCAGACCAGAAAGGGTGATGCAAACTTTGAAATCGTGTCTTTTCAGGAGTTATGTGCCAACCCTTAGTTTATAATTGGAGGAGCTACTCAAACAGATGTCTGCCAAGGAGACCTGGGTATGTATAGTGCTTCTGAATTTTGCTTTGGAAAAAGAAAAAGAAATGAAGCTTCATTTAAAAACTCCTGATACATGAATCATTTTATTGGCTATCTCCCAGACATAGTATGGAGGGACAGATACCCAAGAAGAGGACTCACATACCAGCACTGCCGCCTGAGAGAGGGTATATGTGGACTTGTAAGAGCTATGTCAAAATTAGAAGACACAAAACTGTCTCCTGGAGGAAGGAAGTCATTATGTGGAACAGAAAACCAATTTGCTTTTGACCTCTTAAGGCAGAGGTGGATGCCAGCCTAATCATGGGAGCACTTGCCCTGAGACAAGAGAGTAGGATTTCTGCCCATGCCAGCAAGAGCAGCTCCAAAGACTCAGGGGACAAGGAATGTCAGGGAAGTTTTCTGCTGTAGCCTAGTCCTTAGGTGCTTTCATTTGGGAGGCAGAGCAAGTTCCTGCCTCAGCTTCACACAAAACAAATACACAACAACCAAGGAACAGAGCAGGAACTGGTTTAGTAGAGGGGCTGGGTCTGTAATGTGCCATTTTGTGTCAAGCAGGATGGTCCAAGTATGAGTTAGAAACAAGGACCACATCAGAAAGAAATGATCAGAGAATGCAAACTCTGTAATACCATCCGCAGCAAACAAATTGTTCCAAGCTCTTCATGCTGAACCCTCCTTTCTGCTTGAACTGCATTCATGTAGAGCTGTGAACAGGGACAGGAGCAACCAGGAACCAGCCACAGAGACAAAAAAGACAGTGCTGCTCAGCTTCCTGAATCAGGGCCTGATGCAGAGGAAGTATCTCTCAGGCAGCACTCATCCTCTCCCAGACATCCATCATAAAAAAACTTTCCTTACCCATTTTTCTGCAGTGCTTGCCTTTGGCTAAACTGAGCTGCTGTGCAAGTGGCCAGAAGGGAGCTGTAAGGGGACTTTATTCCCCCTCGGAGTTGCTGCTGCAGCAGCTGCCTTCCCTGCCTGCCTCGCTGATAAGATCCAATTGCAGAGGACAGAAGCAGGAAACACTTGACTGCATAGAGAGGCAAGAAGGCTGAAACTCTTGTAATGAGAATTTGATAGATTAGACACAGAGAAATCAGCCTTTCTCTCTCCTGTGCTTCTAACTGCAGTACTCCTGACCTCACTGGTTTTCCAGCACATCCATTGTGCAAATGAGATTGAAACAATTTCTGCAAGTTGTTGATAAATAACACCAGTGCTGCTCTTATAAACACAGCACTATTAAAGCAATTGCTAAAAATTTCCCTGGTGTGTGAGCTTGTGCTCCAAATGCTAAAAATTAGATGCCCAATCATAGACTTGCTCCAGGATATTTATTTGGTGGATGCTAGAGCAGACGATGGGGAAATCACTTACTGTATTTCAGGAGAATGGCTCAAATAAGTAGTAAAAGCAACATTTCTTGTCACCTCCTATTTGGAAAGTTTCTAAAATGACATAAAAAAAATTAATAAGATTCACCTGAAGTAAAACTTAATTTTCCCAGACAGTTTACAAGATATAGGACTGAAAAATAATATCTATTCTTAAACTAGAAGAGGCCAGTGCATTGTGTTTAGACTAGAAACTGAATACAAATACCCTGAGTCCTCTTCTGCTTCTGTCACCTGCTGATGTTTCTGTGGAGTCTCAGTCCCTTGTGCTAAATGAGCTTTCATTAGAGATCTGTGCCAAAATTCATCACATTGTGGTAACAACAGAATTGGATCCCAAAACCCGGACCCCACCATGGTGCCTTGCTCTGGGTTTTCCCAAGACGTCTTTTGCTGGGGCAGTAACCCAAAGGCTGGTCCTGAAAACTATCCCAAACTTAGAAGAAAAGCCCCAAAATCTGATTCTGCTCTTATTAGGTGATTTTCTCTCTGTCTCTCTCTCTCACACACAGACACACAGACCAAAAAAAAAGCCCCAAAAAAACCCCCCAAAAAAGGATAATCCAGTTTGTTTTTGCAAAGCTGCTTACAATTGCTTCTACACACGCTGACCCTTCACAAAAATAAACTGCAGGCTTCTACCCTTCAGGTATTTGCTTTGCATCTCAGAAGCATACTAAGCTTTTTTGATATTTGATCCAACACCTTGAATATCAAAGTCCTTGTTACTAAAACCCTCATGTAAAACACTGCTATTGGAACAGACCCTGATTACATGTTTACATAAGCCACATATATGACTGGGTAACACATCCTTTAGGGAAACAGAGCCTATTTTTGATAATATTCTCTGACATGTCTCTTTTCTTTTAAAAATAACACTGCAGGTCCAGGTTTATGTGAACAAAAGGAACAAGAAAACCCAGAGTTGGTCTCACTCCATTAAACTTACTTCTTTGACAACAGTGTAAGCTAGATGAATATCATCTTGGGAAGTTTGATGGGGACTTGAAAGTCTTGAAATATTTTAAATGTTCTTTGAACCATATCTTTTTGATAGCCTAGTAACAACTTGAAATGTAGTCATAGTCTTAGTTATTAAAGGTGACTTATGAAGTTTTCTTGCTGCTATCTGAATAAGTTAACCCGAGGACTGTTTGCAGAAGTTCTTAAGAAGTAAGTGGCATAAATTTAATCTAAATAATATAAAATGTACTGAAATACTGAAACCCCCTCAGTGTAATATTAGCTTTCCAGATCCACACTATTTATATTCATGAGTTGCCTTTTGTTCTGAATGCCCAGAGGTCACCCCAGGCACAGCCGCTCCCTGGGCCTGGGCTGGCAGCTAGAGGAGCTCTCTGAAGCCAAGGCAAATGCACCAGTTCACAACAGCCCAGGAGCCCACCCCACATGGGTTTTGGGCATGGCTTGTCCTACAGGCAGATTTGGGGAGATTAAAAGTATACTGGAGAACAAACCAAAGCCTGACAACTCTGAGATAGATCTGATGCCTGTTGAGGGAGCCTTTGAAGTGGTTGTAGGCAGGAGAGAACTTAATAGTACTGTGCTTGTTAATTTATTTTGCTGTAGACATTAATACATGGCCCTTCTGACATTCAATTCCATGGGCTCAGGGATATTTGAGATCCTGGTTCTAGCAAATATATCCCATTGATATTAAAAATACATTCACTAACAACTCGGAGACCCCAAGGAGAAGAAAGCTTTTTGCTGCATTCTTCTTTGCCTTTCTGTACACAAGTGCAGCACAAAATTAATTTCCATAGAAAACCTAAGAAAGTCTTTAGAACTCTCAAAGCAGAGGCAACATGCACTGCCATAAATTATAAGCTAGCAGGCCAGTGCTTCCTTGTTTTCTGGTGTGATGCTGCGGGTACTACAAGCTCTGAACAAGGGCTTCCAGCAGAGACTAAAGCTGAGAGTTAGAGCTGCTTGGCAATCCAGGAAGCCACAGCACTGGTTTTGGATCCTTTTGAACACCAAGCATTGCTGAAACAGCAACAAGCCAGAATAGACTCAGGACAGAAATGTCTCTGTGCTGTCCAGTTGCATCCTGGAACCAGACACTTGGACTTTTGGCTCAAACTCATCATCTCTAGGTCAAAGGAGAGTTTAGATGCTTTGTGTCTATACACTCTCATGGTAGCTAAAGAGAAAGTGAACATAGCTCTGGAGCAACCAAAATGAATCAAATTTCTCACTTATTTTATGGCCTCTGCAAGTGGAGCATGCTTGGATAAACATCATCAATATGGAGGAGTCGCTATGCTGCCAGGTCACCAAGGATTCATTACTTGCTGCAACAATTTGATTATCTCTGTAAACTAGGGGCTGCCTAGGTAGCACAAAGAACATGAGCCAACTCAGGACATCTGTGAGCAGCAAGGGATTCTATTTCAAGTGCACTAACAGTCAAAGTAGTTCTCCAAGATCACACGTCTGTATCTATACACACACACACACACACACACATACACACAAGGGAGATAGGCATGGCTTGGCTTCATTTTTTCACCACAAACTCCAGGTCAGGATTACTTAAATTACATCACCATCCTCAGCAAAACCTGGAGTAGTTTTTCACTCACTGGCTTTAAAATCCTGGCCGGGATTTTAGGGGAAACCATTCCAGATGTTGCACATTGGGAGAGCACCAGTTTGTCACTGCTGCAGGCCTTCTCTGGTCTCATAGGGTGGAGGGACACAACAGGAACACCAGGGACACCCACCATGCCACCTTCTCAGAAATAATCTTCTGCACTTCACAGCATGCCAGGGACAGCCAGAGCATCGGAAAACTGAGGATTTCAGTTCTGACTTGATAGAGCTTTTCATCTTCCTCCTCTGAAAATCCATTCCCCAGACTTATCACCATTATTTCTACCTCTTCAAGGAAAACAGAAATTACAACAACTTAAGACATACGCTGTACCAAGGAAAGCCTCGAAGAAATAGCTACAAAGAAGATCTGAGTGTTCTCAGTCACATATTTTTCCTGCATCTACATTTCCTGGGGAGCGAATGTTCTTAAAACCTATTTTTTCCCACACCTTGTGCTCTTATAATTTTGCTTATTTTATACGTAAGTACCTAAGGCTGGGAGGAAACTTCCAGGCCAGCAAGTTGATCCCTTCTTGGGAAGGTTTTTGCTCATAGGTGTTCTATAGTCTGAGGCTTCTGGACTTTCTTTTCTATATGCAGAGCATCAACTTTTCCCCATTTCCACTTTAAACATGCCACAATCCTTTTATTTTATCTTCTTCTCCTCAAAGGAAATATTATCTTTCAACTAAGAGCTCTTGCCTAAAACAGCTTTTCTGCAAAATAGCATTTAACCTGCTTCACACTTCCTCTTCAAACTTCATTTGTATAGGATGAGCACAACAAATTTTTTTAACCTCTTCTCATAAAAAATGCAAGTAATCCAAACATTTGTCTGCATCCTTCCAGCTTGAATGCTCTTCTCTGAATGTGGCAGCCAAGATAAGGCAGAGAATCCTGGGGGAAGGCTCAAGCAGCACCTCACATACTAAGAATGGATTTTCCCTCCTCTTTAGAAAGGCCTGAACTGCCTGAACTGAACTGCCTGAACTGAACTGCCACAACATATAGAAATATATCATATTGCATGGGTTTGGACCCATAGTGTGATCAACCAGCTCAGGTGGTTACACAAGGAGACACTCCTTAACAGAGGTTTCTCAAAGCAGCTCATAGGAGCTGTCTGGGTACCTCCTTGTGGGGTACAGGCAGCAGAGAGCACCTGGCAAGTCCCTTCATTCTACTTTTACGCTTGTATTCACCATGGCATTAAATCATAAATCCCAAGTCAATATAAAGAGTTAACTGCTGCTCTAGGATGTTCAGTCTTGCTGCAGATTAAATTCTTTCCATCGTTTCTCAATTCGTTTATTTCCTCTGAAGCAAGAGCTGTGATGCCAATTCCTTCTGCAGAATGTGCATCTGCCAAAGGAACTATGTCTTGGAACAAAAGATCCTCTGTAAAATGTTAGTACCTTCAGAGCAGTTTTGTTGTGCTAGGCTTTCTGCACCCCTCAGAAATAAAGCAGAATCACAGAAGTTCCTCCTGTTGTTTGTAGTGTGCAAACACCATGAGTCACCGTGTTTCCCAGGGGCACAACCTTTGGTGTGACAGAGGCCTGTGCTTACCCAGCCTCCAATCCTCAATAAACACGTAACCAACCCAGCAAACAACTCCAGCTGCAAGGCACACAGCCTCCAGGGAGGGCTAAGCAAGCCCAGCCTTTCCAGAGTAAGGAATGGGCCAAAGAAAGGATTTGCCTCCTCAAGGTCCCAGGAGACTTCACCTTCCGTTAGACCGCTGGGCAAATCTCTGGCAATAGCTCTAAGTTCAAGCTCAGACCTTCAAAGAAAGGGCTGAGGAGGAACAGGCCCACAAATGTTCCTGCTGTCCATTGAATCTTCTTCAAAAGATAGGAAAGGAAGTCCCACCATCCTTCTATCAACCCAGAGCTTTTGCCCTCTACTGGACATCTCCTGAGCCCTTGTCTGCACCAGATGTGGTGGCTTGAGTCTACTTAAAGTACCACAGGTCATTAACTCTGTCCTGCCCAGCCACTTTGCAACCCACAAACCTCAAATGGCCTTCTTCTGGCTGTGTTCTTGATCTCTTGAGGGTGTTAACAAGCTTGGGTGAAGCAGCCTGTTTTCACAGTTTCATTACAAAATCAATGCACAAACTGCACCATTGAATTACTACCATGGTCAGCCTCAGAGGGCCCAGGGTACCCGTGTAGTTTGGGTGAGTGGAAAATGAGCAAAAGAGAGAAATAACAGAATAAGAATGAATTGCTGAGTCAAGACTGAGTCTGGCATAGCTTTTACTGCTGGTATTGTAGTCCAGGTGAGAGTGTGACTTAATGGAGTTATTAATGAACTTTTGTGCCTTGTAATGTGTGGTTGTAGTGTGGATTGCTGGCTCGTAACTGCCATTGCAACTATCACTTTGAATCCAGATATTCTGTTCCGTGTTTTTCCCAAGACTCAGAGTTTCCAGAAGGACTATGCTGGAATCTTTCATTTCCAGGTACCCTATGATCAGGGGATTGAGAATAAAAAAGAAAAATGCTAGTATTTAACTAGAAGCAGCTTTTTCTTTTATTTTTTTTTCCTGTGGGTTTTTGTTTTGTTTTGTTTGTTTGTTTTCTTGTTTTGTTTTGTTTGGAACCTGTGAAATAATCAACAGTTACAGTGTGTATGTGAAATTGATGGGGGAGAGAGAAAGAAAATAAGAACAGAATTAAATAATGTTGAATGAGATCTGCTCGCTCACTGGTGAGGTTCTGCTGATGGGGCTCTGGGAAGTTATACAGATTTTGTAAACTGAGCTGAACCATCAGGCTGCATGAGCCCAAACCAAGCTATGTTGCTGCCAGCGATTGAGAGTGAATTCAGGCTAGTGTGGTTCCTTCTGCTTCCTCCCTTTCCCTCCCTGCTTTGCCTTTATTTCCTTGCCTGTGGAGCCAGAGTGTTATGATTTATCCAACCTGCTTTGACTGGATGTTGGGCACAGGTGGGAGCAGTGTGGATTCACTCTGCTAAAGGAGGTGTTCTGGTGAGGACAGAAGTTTTAGAACACATACTTAGCCTTTCCACCAGCTCACCTTTGAGTGTTTTGGTGTGAATTATCATCTCTCCTTTCAGGAATGCAGCAAATCCTGGAGTAAACATTTCTAGCTTTAAGGCCAAAATTTAGCACTAGCACATTTCATGCATTTCCTACTATTTGCAGAAGGGATTGGCACTATTGAGTGCTTCCCCTTTAGATGACCTCTACTTACAGGCATTTTTACTGGCATATTGTTTTGATTTTTTTTTCCTTAAGGTTTGAGCCTAAAGATAGTTCAGAGTATCCTATCTCCATGCTGGCTTTCTGGGCTGTCCACCATATAAACTCAGTTTTCATGTTCAGACAGTGTTTTTGATGCTATGTACAACAAGATGCTATTAGTATTTCCTATCAACAAAATTTATTATAGCATGAAGAAGCCTGCTGAATGATCCAGAACTGGGAGGAGTTTGTCTTTATTACAAAGGAGAGCGATCCAACCCAAGATTAACACTACAGTGGCTTATGCTGGGGGAAGTGATGACAGGTGAAGGTGTAGGAGGATGGTAGCAGGGAGCTATTTTGGGTGCACCAGCCTCCATCATCTTTTCCTTTCTTCTTTCCCTCAGTTCTGGCAGTATGGGGAGTGGGTGGACATGGTGCTGGATGACAGGCTGCCCACCAAGAACAGGAAGCTGCTTTTCATGCACTCAGAGGAAGGCAACGAGTTCTGGAGCACGCTGCTGGAGAAGGCCTATGCCAAGTATGGGGTTGGGCAAGAGCTGTGCCCCTGGCTGTGCCCCAGCTGGTGGCCCAGACCAAGGGTGTCAGTCACAACACACTTCATTCTGAGGCAGCCTCCCTCCCACTCAGAATCTACAGTTCCTTCTAGGTCCATAAAGGGTGTTGCCAACTGTATTTCAAGGGGCTTGAATTTTCTTGCCCCAGGTCACATTGATGACCAAGCAAATTAAGATATACTGAATGATAACTCCTTCTTTCTCTGGTACATTGTGCTTGCAGGTGGAGACGAACCCTTGTATAGCTCTTCTCCTTTCCCCCCCACACTGAATGGCGCTTATGAAGCTCTGGCAGGAGGCTCCACTGTGGAGGTCTTTGAGGATTTTACTGGGGGCATCTCTGACTCCTATGAGCTGTGGAGGGCTCATTCGAACCTCTACCAAATCATCCAGAAGGTCCTGAGAGCTGGGTCACTTCTTGGCAGCTCCCTCGATGTAAGAGGCTGACAAGGCTTTATTCTCCCTGCTCCTCTTCTCAGGGCTCTTGCTCACATTGTGACAAAAGCTCAGACCAATGTAAGACATGGGTAGGAAGGTCTGATACAAGAGCAAACTGAATTAATGTAAGATCTTTATTGATTTCAGTATCAAAAAATTTGGAGAAGGCTCTAAATAATCAAAGCTCATCATGTCTCCCTATTTACATGACAGCATGTGCTAATACTTAGAACTGTGAACAATCTGCTGGTCTTCAGGAACTCCATCCTCTGAATATCATTTCTCATTCAAATTTTGTTTAATTTCAGCTCCGGGCACTTGACTGCCAGAGACAAGCTTGCTGAGACACTTTGTTGTAGCCTGTAGTCTGATTCTGGCTTTGGTTTTCATTCCTAAAGATTACTGACACCTGTAATACAAACACTCTCAAGTTACAGATGTTTGAACATGTTTTGAAAACTTCACACCTTTCACATCCTGCTTCATTATCTTGTTTGCATTGTGGCATTCAGAATTACCAGAATTCCAATTTTGCTATACTGGATCTCATCTGAGACAGGCTAGAGCTAAGTTCATGTGAACATGTCTTAGCAGGTGACTGGGTCTGTCACCTGAGCTGGGAATTGGATTTAGATTTGGATTTCACTGTACATTCTTGAATTTCTTCTGTGCTTGGACTGCATGTTAAGGGGCAGTCTTAAGGGCAGCTGAAACTGCAGCTTTTGCTGTGGATCTCACCTTAATTTAATGTACTTTGCATCAAGAATATTGGTATTCATTGTGCACACCACTTTGGATATCCTGCATATTAATTTGCTTATGAAAGCTGAGTTCATACACAATATATAATCATAAATGTGCATAGTTTTATTGCTCCACTAACTGCTACAGCTGAAATAGAAGCAATCACAAGTCTGAAACTGGTAAAAGGACATTATCACTGGAGCAGAGGAGATAATCCAGCCTCTCTGGGGCCATCATGCAAACCAGCTTGGGGCTGCAACACTGCAGTGCCTTCAACTTTCTGAATGTCTTTCAGTGACTGACCATAAAAATGTTCCGAACTTATATACATTCACACAGAAAAAGGAAGTACCTGTAGCACTCAGACAGGTCAGATGCTCTCTCAGGTAGTGGTGTGGAGCACACTGTGCAGTCTGCCACTTGTATGGTACCAACAGGCTGGGGTAGAAAGTGTAGAGGTGGACCAAGCTGTTACCAAAATTCAGGGTACAGAAAGGAAGAACAGGAGAGGAGGCAGCCATTCCCCATGTGTTTATGTTGTGTGAGATGGGAGCAAGCACTTTCCCAGTCAAAGCTGATGGGAAAAGAGTAAAAGCCTCTTTGATGAACTCTGCTGTGAGTCTCATCTTCAGAGCGAGCCCCAGGTATTCCTGCTCCTCTGAAGCTGGAATCATTACACAGATGTCCATGCCAGATAACCTCCTTCCAACCTTGCTGTGTTGTGCAATGTTTCCTGCTTTTGAGGACGTAGATATTCTTCTGGTTTGTAGCTGATTTTCCTTGCAGGTTGCTGTCATTATATGAAATGGTGAATGCTGCAGCTAATGGCTTACTTGGTGGCACAGGATAATGTAAAATAAGGGTGGAAGGCATCTAGGTGTCTTTTAACTATTGCAAATTGTAATGGACTGCATCATTCAAGTACAAATCATGTTTTATCCTATCTGAAAAGCAATTGCCCTCTGATGATTGGAATAATGGAAGTGCTCAGGCTCTGTTTGTTCTGGATCTTTTAGGTATATTACCAAGGACAGCCAGAGAAAGTAGTGAGGCTTTGGAATCCCTGAGGTGAAGTAGAATGGACTGGATCTTGGAGTGATAAGTAGGTTTTTATATGCCCCTGCTTCTTTCTCTTTGGTGTATTTTGGAATCTATTAAAAATTAAATTGGAACAATGCAGTTAATACAATCACAAAGTGTATTTAGGAGAGATACTAAATCAGTTGGAATAAAACACTGTTAATTTATTACCAATGTTGGATATCGATCCATTCTTTCCAGCAGGTATTAATACCTGCCTCAGACGGAGCTTTCTCATCAGAGACAACAGCCCTTCGTTTGACTCTGAGAAGCGCAATGCAAGCCACATCCATGTCATTTTACAAGACAGTTTTTCTCAAATTGATCCCACCAATGAGTTCCAAGACCTAAGTAAAATATACAAACTGGTCCTATTCCTGGGAGTTAAAGCAGGGATAAACCATTATAGCTCTGCTTAGACTCTAAGGTTGCTGAGCTCTAAATCACACCAGAATTTGGTACCTATCTGAGAATCTCAAAAAAGTTGGGATGCTGACTAAGATAAGGACACAAAAGTTTCAAAATCTCTCAGAAACTGTCTGGGCTTCTTGGAAGCATGGTAGTGACAACACTTCTTTAATTTTTATATTTAGAATGGCATAAATTTTACTGTCATTTGAGCCACAATATATTTTTTCATGCAACACTTTGAGATTTCAGTTTCCTGTCCTGACTGACTGTAGCCTGGGTGCTGATGTATCATAATTAAGAATAGAGATAACATTACAATTAATTTTACTTTTATCAGAGCTGCTTTGCTGAGCCCCAATGTAAGGTGCCTCAGGCACACACATATGCCATATCCTGCTTTTGTCACACTGTTTTACCATGGGACAACCTTGCTGAGGCAGGTGCAGCACTGCATTGTCACATGGGAGCAGATCAGAGCAGAATCCATCCTGAGCACATTAATATCAGAATGGCAAGGGAGCAATGCTGTTTTCTGCAGTAAATTTTCTGATTTGACTTTTCTGCTTTCCTGTTCCTTCAAGACTCTTAAAAATGGAGGTTGTATCATTTCCATAGGGAGGATATCAGGCACCCCAATAAATCTTAAAATGCCGAAGCTCTGACTGACTTTCAGACTGTGAATTTCCTAATCCAACCAGTCTGTTTGTACCTTCTGGCACCTGGCAGGGGAGATTCAATTCAAGGCTTAGTTGCAAATACTGTTGCAGTCTAATTCCAGCCCAGCACAGTCAGGTTGCAGGGTGTGCTGTCATTTGGAGGGGCACAAGATCTATTTGTTGAAGAAATATATACTCCTTTATCAGCCCACGATAGAATCTAACTCAGATCTCACTGTACAATAAAATGCAACAGCTGAACAGTGTGCTTTTGTGCTTTGTCTGGAGTGGTCATGAGTGGAATTATGTTGATCCCAAACAAAAACAGGCTCTGGATAAGCAAGTAGATGATGGAGAGTTTTGGTAAGAATTGTTCATTAAGCTTACTATTTTGGACATTGTATGTGCCTTAAGCAATCCTTTCAATTGGATGGAGAAAACTGCCAGCACCGAGGGGATTAATAATGACATGCAGACATTGTTAGCTTCTTATTTATCTCCTTTTCTATTCAAATATTTCCTTTTATTAGAGCTTGCATAACTCGGCACTAATCCAAAATATAGAGACCAGATGGTAATAAAATTAATGAGGTGGCAAGAATGAACCTCAGCTGCTCTACATTTCGAGATTTGTTTTTTTGCCTAAACGCTACACGCTAATGAAAAAGTTCAGATTACCAGCTTGGGAAGAGTCTGTTTACTCAGACCTAATAGAAAGCCTGTCATAATCCTGATCTGATTATATATGAATCAGTGCTGAACTGATATCACTCTGTCCTAGCCTGGAAAGATAAATGGCCACTGTCTTCCAGTGCAATCAACTGCGTGGGGCATCAGGCACTAGGAAATGAGAGCAGACCTCTGCTAGCAGGATGGAGCAATCAAGCTCTCTCACTCATGCAAACATACCAGGAATGGTAAAAACAAACACCAAAGATAGGAATGAAGCAAAACACCAAACTGAGACTGTTTTTCTACAGAGTGATGCTTTCACAAGGGCCAGATCTTACTCCCTTTAAATGGGATCTCCTCACACATATTGTTTCACCAGTTCCAGTGAATTTGTTTATGGAGCATGATCCATGGGGGATTGCCCACAGCTGGGGATGACAGAAAATGGTTTGACTGAGCCCAAAATGTGTAACAGCCATGGACAGAGGCTGTCTCCAGAAGATACAGTTCATTCAGGCAGTGGGCAATTTTCTTTTCTAAAAACCAGTTCCAAGTTTCAGAATTCAATTAAATGCAGCTTTGGACAGGTCTGCAACACTGTTAGGAAAAGTGTCCAGCCTCAGCCACTTCATCTGTTGCAGGCTGATGGACTAACCTGTCTCTTTGTATGCCAGGATGTCATTTTCAGATTTCCAAAGGCAGTTTAGCCACCTTGAGATCTGCAATTTGACTCCTGACACACTGACAAGCAACAAGGTCAACAAATGGGACCTGACCCTGTTTAATGGACAGTGGAGATGGGGTTCATCTGCTGGGCACTGACAGAATTACCCAGGTAAGGACCCAACAAAATGGGCCTTTAGTGAAATACCAAACAAAACATTAAAAAACTGCTTGTGGGCTGGAGGGGGCTTTGGTGGGAAAAAAGAGCTTAGAGGTGCAACAATATCTGTGGGGTTTAGACAGTAAGAAAAAGCCTGGGAGTTTAAATGAAGATCTAATTGACACTTATTTTCTTATGGGGGATTACCAGTGCACCAAGCAGTTAATTTGTAGCAATTTTTTTTTCTCTGTCTGCTTGTCCTTCTTACATGGCTTTTGCTACTCGCTGGAGTAATCCTCTGAAGGGTTGGGTAAGCCAGGAAAGTGTCACAGTTCAGTGGCACTGTTATTTCTAATTTGTTTTCAGGTTAGACCTCTGGAGAGGCTGTCTGGCATTTGGTCCTCTTGCAACAATAAGAGCCTTAGCCAAGGACATTTCCTGGAGATACATGACTGGCTGGAATTAACAGTATCAGCTCCTCCCTATTGGTATTTAGTCCCAGGAGATACCCTGGTGCATTGATTTCTCATGGCTCCAGATGATACTCAGCATAGCTGTGAAAACATAAACCCATACAACTCAATGGAAAGAACTGGAAAAACTCCAGGCAAAAGTCCTTCCTGAGTGATATTCTCTGCAATCTAGTGACAGTCATCTTGATTGCAATGACAGCAAAGCCTCCTCCTTTTTGTCTCCTGTTGGGAATTCTTGGCAATATAATGGACCAATCCCCAGTTTAAAATCTGGTTGAATGAACCAGATGATGACCATGAAGGGAGTTTGAACGAGCCATGCTGTACCATTCTGGTGGGCTTGATGCAGAAGAACCACAGAGAATGGGAGAAGGTCTGCTTAGTACTGGTTATTCACTCTATCAGATAAAATTTGTTCCTCATTTTAAAGACTGTATTCCTTGTCCTGTTAAGCTGGAAAAAATTAGCAGTGTGCTACATCTTGACATTGAGCACTACACTTCAATAAGGTCTGGATTTTGAAGAATGATTCAATTACTTCTCTTGTTTCTTCCTGACCCCCATAACATGCGAAGACTCGGATAAATTGAGGCTTAGTTTTTTTCCCACTTCAACAGGATAGCAGTGTAAATTATTGAGCCAGTAATTTAGTAACAGTCTCATTGAGAATCTTTTTTTACAAAATCTGAATGGGGACAGGCTTGGGGTGACTGGCAATTACAGATAAGTGTTTCTGATTGCAGCCTATCATTAGCCCTCAGTTTTCACTTTCTTTTTTGTTATTATTTCTCCCTTGTATTTCAAATGTCCTTTTTTTTTAATCCATTGTCTGCCATATGCTATACTGTTCTGATTCAGTAAATTTGGGGCTTTGTTTTCCCTGATTTTCCCAGTGTTTCTAAAAATATAATGTAAGGAAAAAACCTACAGTGTAATCTCTAATTTCTGTGGCGTGAGGGGAGAGAAGCAAATGTAAAATTTCCAATCAGCATCATCATGACCAATAGCATATGTGAAGAAAAACAATTAAGTCTGCTGTACAGACTCCACTGGATGAAGATCATTAGCCAGCACAGGCGGAGCAGATGGAAACAGCTGGCTTTTGCTAATAGATCTTGGATGGTTTGGCTTGAAATTGCAGAAGGTTTTCCCTAGTGCCCAAGTGCCTGCATGCACACACTGAGCACATTTCTGAGCTGCCTTCTTTGTGGTACCAGGCACCTTCACTTATCAGCATCCCAAATTCGTGCATTATGGATGTCTGTCTGCTCTCATTACTGTGTGCACAGTGGAGAACTCCTTGTGCTTTACATCTATTCCATCCCATCTGTGTCCTCTGTGGCCTTACCCACAGTAGGGTAGACTTGATGACTCTTAAGTCACTTAAGTGAGTTTTAAGGTGTTAATTTTTTTAAAAAACCTTTCTGCTAAGTAATTTCAGGTAGGCTATGACCCAGCTATGATCCCAGCTCCCTTGGGTCACACATTGTAGTAGGTTTACTTCATCGCAGCTGATGCTGTGGCTGGGGAACTCCAGTTGGGACTACAGAGATGATGACCTAAAGCAAATCTCTCTGCAGAAGAAGGTGAAAAGATGTGTGTTCAAGTCTGTCTACCTGCTCTGCAGAGCTTTTGTAAGTCATGTATCTGCCTGCTGACAACAACTGTGTTTCCATCACCCAACTCCAGCTCTTGCTGCCCCAGTGTGCTGGTTATAGGCAACAACAGACCCTGAAGTCTCAAGGGGCCACTCAGGCTCCACAAACATTGTATGGGTGATGTTTGTAATAGCTCTTTTGGGAACTGGGAGGACACTCTCTTTGGCTCTCACTGGAATCTGTGCTCTCAAGACAACTCATTGCTTTTGGAAAATTTGCCTTATATTTGGAGGTACAAGTTAACATAGCAATTCAGTTAATTTAGGAAGAGCCAAATATTGAAACTTGCAACTTGTTATAGTTGCCTCCCAACAATCTCATCATCCCCAGGCTGACTGCTAGTGACAGTAGTCTTATATTTTCATCATATTCAGTAGCAGTAGACTAGTGGAGTTTTGGTCTGCTGTAATGAACGCTCTAGTTTTGGTTAGCAAAGTAGGACTAACTTGTTGACTTTTCCTGACTGAGCATTTAAAGACTTAGTCAAATATTTCCAACCAACAGTATCATTCAAAACACCACATCAAGGGAAAAGCAATTCGATATGCTATAGATTTCTCTGGATGAAAATACAGTTTTTGCTTTGGAACAGCTCTAGGAAAAGACAATTTCATGTGTATCTGATACTATTATATGTGGTTGTAAGTGAACACTTTTTTCAAAAAGTGTCTGAAGTAGGTTTTATCTGATTATTTTTTTTTTCCTACTGGTAGGTGCAGGTATATAGCAGCACATTAACACTGTCTTTTTCTCTTCCTTCCAGATTCCTCAGGAGGTATGTAGTCTCTGCTGAAGACTTCCAGCCTCCACATGGGCACCTCCTCTTGCACTGGAGAATTTAGCTGCCACGATGACTTCTTTCTTATGAATGATATCTTTTATGGAGAGCTTTGCCCTTGAATCACTGGACCAATATCTCAAGTTCTGAATAATCATTTTCAAGGGACTGGGCCACAAGGCTTTATTACAGATGTCTGACTCCCAGTCTTGATCTCATTTATACTTGTTGAAATTTGGCTTCCAGGAAGTTTGTATAACCGAGGTCAGAATTTGTCTGTTTAGTTCAGGTGAAGGCAGAACAGGACCTCTGCACTCTAAAACTGCGAAAATGTTTGGAAGAAATGCCAAGCTCTGTGGATCTGTTCTTCTTACAGTTCTGAGCTGAGGCTCCTGGTAATGAACAAGCCCTGCTCAACCTTCCCTAATCCCCCCAGATGTCAATACTGACGCAAAGAGACTTTTCATTGCTGAAGAAAGAGACCCCAGGGTTGTCTGGCAGTAGGAATATCCTATACTCATTACTGAGGCCCAGCAGCCTGTGCTGCTAATTTTTCCTTGGCTTTTCAACCCTTTTCCTCTCTCAATAAATGAACATGTGGTCATGTAGCAATTAAATGTGCTCTTTTAGCAGCCTTACAAATGCAAAGGGAAAATGAACTTTATATATTGGGGAAGATATGGATCTGTCTCCTTAACCTTTGCAGTCCCACTTAGCTTAATATTGAGTGAGGGGAAATGATGGGGCTGTTGAATAAATACCAAATTCAATCTTATCTCAGAACAAAAGAGGAAAAGCATGAATATTTTTCTACAGTTTACCACAGAAAACCTGAATGATTATACAATGTTTGTTAAGATTTTTTTTTTGTCTGCTCTGGTCTTAGACAGACAGAAACCTTATCCCTAAATGATGCTTCCCATCCTGCATCAGCCACACAGCATTTTCTGTGTGTCACTGAATCATACTTTTTGAAAGACATCTTTGTGGACCAAAAGTCATGAATAGGAGTTTTATAGCAGGGATGTTGTTCTTACACTACTGTTCCTTCTTATGTCAGTGTTTTATTTTATGAACTGTGCAATGTTTAACTTCCTACAGAGTATATTGGTATTAAGGAAAATTTAAGTACTGTTTCCTACAAAATCCAAATGTATATCCTTAGTATTACTAATAGAAGTTGGGTGAATCAACTAATGTGGCCCCAAAAGTCTCACCCTTGTGACTACTACTTTGTTTTGTTTACTGGGTTTTTTTCTGTCTATTTAAAGAAGTCAGAGACTACAATTCCTAAGCAATTGGAAGGTTTATTCGATACCATAAATTGCTCAACAATAGTCTGAAAATTAAATTTGTCCATAAGCTAGCAAAAAATGCCCAATGCATGGAAAATTTAGTGTAGTAATTTGATCAGACATGAGCACACATTATGATACTTTTATTTATTTTATAGTACCAAGTGTAAAGAGTCATGTGAAAAGATAATCTTTATAGAGGAAGATCCTTGCTCCATCTAATCATCTGCCTGTTTCCCATGACAGAACCCTGGTGGTTTTCTTTTGTACCATCCCTCATGGACTTATTATTTTACGCAATGAAAACTTGAGATGGCTTTGAAGCACTGAAATTGAAATCAGGTGGCTGGCTTACCAGGGAACTGCCAAAGGATTTCTGACAAAACCACATTCTCCACAGCTGGAAAGCAGCACAGATGTGCACGCAGGCCATGTTTCTTTGCAAGGCACCAGCCAGCAGCCTGGACTGACCCTTATGTGAACCTGTGTGAGGTCGCTAGCTGTAGCCATGATATTATGAAAAATCCTCTGCTGGGATTTTTCCTCTCCTGAGAAGCTGAGGAGCCTCAGGAGAGAAAGGTAAACAATTACTATCTGCTGCTGTGGAATGCAACAGGTGCAGCTGAGATTGGTCCATGTGGATTGTTTTCCATTGATGACCAATCACAGCCACCTGTGCCAAGGCTGTGAGCAGTCACAGGATTTTGTTATTCTATTCTGTTCTATTCTTGTTGAGCCTTCTGATCTCTCTGTTCTTTATTATAGTTTTAATCTAGTAATTTAATATAATATTTAACATAATAAATCAGCCTTCTGAAATGGAGTCAAGCCTCGTGTCACCACACGCGGAGAGTCCGTGACAGCTAGCTGCATGATGCTGTCCTGGGGACAGTACCTCATTGTGCCCTCCACCTTTGAGCCCTACAAGAATGGGGAGTTCTGACTGAGAGTTTTTGCTGAGAATCAGGCTAAATCACAGTGAGTACCTTCCCTGAAAACCCCCCCTTCTGCTGGGAAGGCACGCAAAGGAGAAGGTCACGTGTTGCATCCATACCCTGGGCTTGATCTTTTGTCTTAACCAGCAAAATAGGCCCATTTCCACAACCCATTTTTTTCTACAGTCTACCATAGTGATCACACATCCATGGCAGATGGTTCTCAAGAGTCATGGCTCTTCAGAGGTCTCCCCTAAGCACTCAGCTGGGAACAAGGTCCCTCAGCTGTGTGAAGGAGAAGTTCCCACAATGAAAGAGTGCAGGATTTGAGACTATGATGATGATGAGATGGTTTTAAAAGGGGTTGTATCAATAGCATCCATTGGACGAAAAAGCAGGAGTCTGGATGGAAGACAAGAACAGCAAGGCTGCATTTCCCATGGGAAATATCTTCAAAGAGTTGGGGCAGGCAGAGGTGGGATGTGGAGCATGGAAAGCAGGAAACTTGGGGGCTTGTTTTGTGCATTTATTAACATCTTATAGTTAAACAGCTTTTGTGGGTTTTTTTTCCTAATTATTTTAAAGGCAAGACTTTAAAGTAGACTCATAATTTCTGGTTGTTTTACAGTTTTCTTTTTTTTTCCTTACGAAAAATGATGGGTGATGAGGTGTCTACAAAGCCATATGAGGTTAGATGACCTAACTGGACAGAGTTTTCCTTCATAATGTGGAAGTAAAACAGGGGCATGATTTTTATTTCTTATTCGAGCTGCGATTACAGAATGCTTTTGTGCTGAGGAGAAATATTTTTTGCATGTGGGAATTTTTTACTTATGTCCATGTCTTAGTTTCACGTTCATTTTTATGTACATGGGCCATGCGGCACAGAGACTTCACCCTTGTAGACTGAACTGGAACACGTATGATTGTCCTTACCTCCTGCATGGGTAGGAGAAGGTGGAGAGGGCACATTTCCATAGAAACAAAGTCTTCCTGAAGCCTGGGAGAAGCTGCAAAAGGCTTCCAAGGTGCTGCTGAATTGCTCTGGCCAAATGCAGCAACATTTTCACTGTGGCTATTTTCTAATGCTGTCTTGGTAACAGAAGAAAAGTTTCTCATCAGCCTTAGGAAGTATTTGCTCTCAAACTAAGCCAGCCCCTGGCTGGTCATGACTAAAGTAGTGCCTCTGTTTTGCCATTGCTGCAGAGCACATGCTCATTTTCTGTTGCTGTAAATAAGCCCCTGTACAGCATCTTTACAATATACACAGCTCACTTTCTAGAACCTTGTTAACCACTCTCTTGGCCATCCCCTTCCTCTAGCCTCATGTTGATAACAAAGATATAGATGATTAGTTCAAGACTCTATTCCAAAGGCTGTCTGGAGAGGTAAGTGGATTAAATTGAACAAAAAAACCTGAGACCTCTCTGTTATGATTATACAAATATTTGATTTGCCAATTCCTTTTACTGTCTGTTAAAAAAAACAATTATTTCTCCCCTTTTATTAACTCATAGCTTCAGTTCAGTTTATTTTACAATAGAGAAGATTTTCTACATTGTTCCTCTCATTGGTGCAAAATGTGATTTTTTTTTTTTCCCCTTGGTAGTGCAAGGCTGGGAATAACTTTGAAAATAGGGGTGGATAGGAGTGAGGACTGTGAAAATATTATCCCAGGGTGAAATAACTTACCTGTGGAGTTATCATATAATTCTGACAATTGCTTGGCTGGCCAATTTCTTCCTTTTTGTTTAGCCCCAGGAATCAAAAAACTTTTGGCTGGGCTTTTTCTCTACTTAATGTATTTGAAAAACAGTATCTATAAAGTCCTGCTGTGTTAGCCTGTGGCTGTCATGTCAAGTTTCCTCTTAATGAACAGGTGGCCACTGTTACTGGAGAGGGAAAACATCTTTTTAGTGGGGAAGACCATTCTGAGTTTTCAGATGGCAATTTTAGATCTGTTTGGTTGTAGTTTCTGTAAGTCCTGAAAATCTCAAATGTTTTCCTGAAACTTTTTATTCAGTCAAACATTTTAAAAAGTTGCCATTTACTTGATCATGTCACCATAGCACCTAACAAACCACTTATGTCCTGGTTGAGTGTCTAGGAAATATGATTGGTTTTGAAGATCTTCTCCCTTTGATACCTGAGGGTAAATGTGAAGGGTTAGAAAAAAAATTAAGGGTTTACATGTCTTAGATATGCAAAGAAAATAGTCTCTGGATGTCTGATAGCACATCAATAGAGCTTGCTTCAAATAATTTTTGTGTTAACACCTACAGTATGCTTTGTTTTCTGTCCAGGACTGTGAAGTGACTGCAAGTGAACTTCAAAGGATCCTAAACTGGGTTTTTGTGAAGAGTGGGTGACACTATGTACTTCCCATTGGATGGAGCTGAGAACAGGGTCTGTGCTAACAAAATCCAGCTCTGTCAGCTAGGGATGATGAAAAACAGAGTTTTTGTCTGGTCCCAGCTGAATTTCTCCTGGCTTGCTGAACCTCTAAATATGGGGTGGGGTAGAAATAGTGCCTGGTGCTTCCCTTCCAAATGCTGCCAGCAGATGTTCTGCAGAGGCACAACATTCCCTGTACTTTTGCGGGAGGACCACCATGGACAATGTTATTATGCTGCTGCTGCATGACTTCTGTGGACAGATAGAGACTTATCACCACCAAAACCAATAACATCCCCTCCCACTGTGGGAAAAAAAAAAAAAAATAAAAGCAGCACCATATTAATCAATTGAAAGGACATAATGGAAGAGATGGCAGAGCCTTTGCTTTGCTACCAAGACCTTAAGGTGGTTGGTATCTTCAGCATTCTCTGCAGAAAAATATTTGTCTTAAACTATTTCTCACTTAGACTTTTATATTTCCTATTTGTACAGGAAAGGATGTGAAAAGTGATAGATTCAGCATTAACACTTGCAGGGAGATGATCAGCCTTTTAGATTTATCCTTTGAATGTAATTTCATCACCTTTAAAGTTTCTGGATCTCTTTTGCAAAGCTTCCTGACAAGCTGGGCTAAGTTTACACTTCTGTTGTCCCGGCACATGGCTGGGGGCAAAAAATTTAACCAAGCATCTCTATCGGCTCATGGTTGCAGAAACATGAACCATTTAATCATCAGCTGCTTCTCTCACCACCATCTCTCACTGCTTAAACATTTTCCTAAATATAGTGGGGAGAAGTAGGGCCTTTCTGCCTGGCTGCACCTGTGCAGTTCCAGGTGCATACACAGCGTGCTTGGCAGGATGCAGGTTTTGAGTACATCCACAGCTTCTGTTTCTGAGTCTGGTCCTGATTACAGAGCACCGGGCTCACAGCAGCAGGAACAGGCTGAGCCTGTTCCCAGGGGTCAGGCTGCAAGTACAGGCAGGGCCTGCCTCCCTTCTGCATAGCTGGGGGACACTTGGGAGCTTATAAGGTTTGTGTAGCCAAGGGAAAAGGAGAGGTCAACACCTCTGCACAGGTTTGTGTAGCCGAAGGAAAAAGGGAGGTCAACACCTCTACCCAGTGCTCCTTTGCAGTGGTGGGGTGATGACCCATGCTGCCAGGATCTCACTGGTGTTGGTGTCATGGCATGGCCATATTGAGGCTAGCAGAGACTCACTGTGGATCTTGTGGATAACTGGCTATTAGGAGAAGTGATGTCATTGCCCTACACTCCATAGGCTCCCAAGCTTAATGGGGTAACTCAGTAAGTACAATGTCATAGTGTCCAAATCCCTGTTTCTGCATAATTTTCCATTGGAAGGGATGTTCAAAGCCCTGAAGGACATGGGACAGGACTCTGTAGGCAGCTACTGACTGTCTTCACTTGCTCCTGCCTCTGGTTTCTAATAATTGTTTGCTGCAAGGCCAGGCCCTTTTCCCCCTAAGGTGAAATCCAATCTACTGTTAAGTGTCCAAAATGTGAATGCCTTTAATCTTGCTTACATATTTAGCAATCCCATATATCATTACTTGAGAGTGAAGACAGCCTAGAAATTCTTGGCATGCCTTTTGCCAAGCAAATGTGAAGTTGTGGGCATGTGTGTGGGAGATGGAGATGCATTACAAATAAGAACTAAACTGGCATTAAGATGACACTGTGATGGGTGATTTGTTTTTATCAGAACTGCTCTCCAGATTGCTCTCCAGTGTTGCACAATCCAACTCTTGTCTTTACACTCCGGTTTTGCTAAAGATAAAGGAATCATGGTTTTTGAACCATGCCTTAAGATGACCCAGACCAATGGGACCAGCACTTTGGGACTTGTAAAATTCAAGACACTTTGGATGAAGATTCAAAAGGATTTGGTAACAACATCTCTGACTCTATCCCCTTCCCTCCCCTCTCAGCTCTGAAGTACAGATCCAGAACTGAGATGGAGTTAAACCCTCACAGGCAGATATAATTGGAAGCCTTCCTTTTCAGGGCTCAAATTTGTTCCAGTGCTCTGAAACACCTCTCACTCAATAGGGCACAAGCAAATCCTCTTTCACCTTGGCCCCATAATTCTCCATAATTTGCAATACCTTACAGAAAGACAGATAACTCTCTTTGATTATTGGCAAAGACAGCTCTTTCTGCTGCCTGCTCTATTAAAGCTCATATGAACATTTCAGCTGTTGCAATATATTGCACTGCTGGCTGAGCATAAGCAAACACAAGAAACATATTTTTGGGACCTACAAACAACTGCCTTTGTATTTTTGAAATCTTGTAGAACTGTTGAACTATTTTTTTTTTTTTCTGATAGAGGGTTTAATATTCCAAGAAGTTCACCCAGAACAAAGCGGTCAAAAGGAAAGTTACAGTTGGACTTGCCTGGTGTGACCACATCCCTTTCAGGCAAGCCTGCTGCCACCATACTTGGTGTTGTTCATCACAGAGCATCTGCGCTGGAGTTCTATGAAGAAATATCGGGTTCATGAAGACACAGCTCTGCCCTAAGGCTTGTCAGAAAAGCTAGCCTTAAGACCAAAATCCACTATTAACTCTAGGTCTGGGTGGCTTCTAATTCTGGATAATAAATCTGCTGGCAGTAGGAGGCACCTGTCATCTTCTCTGAAACATTAAGCAAGATGGACTTGGTCTGTTGTAGTGTTTGCCAAATGATAGGATATTTTCCTCAATGGCCTGTCTGCCACCATGTAATGTGAAGGCAGGCATGCTGCCAGCCCATGGGAACATGTTTCCCACTCTTCCTGGCTTGCCACCTGTTGCTTAAAATGTTTCTCTCGCTCGTTATGTTTCAGAGTAGGAACTTGTGGTGGTAGGGATAGTCCCTGTCCCAGCCATCAGAGGGCACAGCAGTGACAATGTGAACATGGCAGAGGTAGGAATGATTGTCCTGGCACTGGTTAGCTACACGAGCAGGGACAATGGCAGGGCATGGTGGGCTAGCAAACCAAGGTTAAAGCCTAGAGGAGCCCTCTGAGTAGTTCATTGTGGCTTGTAGCCCCTGATGAGACCTGTGTTACTACAACTTCATAGCTGCTGTGAGCCAGCTGTGCAAGCCCAGCCTGCCTCTGGTGCCTACACCATGGCATTGCTGCAGGGCCATACACTCGAGTCCCCCCTCCATTCCCTCCTTCCTCTTTGCCACAGGCAATCTATAAGAAAGTAGACAGTGACTACTCTGGTGCCATCAACTCCTATGAGATGCAAAATGCCCTCAGAAAGGCAGGTGAGTGTGCTGCTTGGGGATTGGATCACCAAACACTGGGAGAACAGTGGAGCATTTTAATGCTTTTCTTCTCTCCCGTCACCTTGATCACAGTATTGCCAGTGACATTCTCCCTTCCTGACAGTCACACACTGCAATCCTTTTGCTGTTTCATACATCAAACCCCATCCTCTGTTCTGCCTTATGAACCACTGGTACTTCTGTCCATGCTGTGACCATTGCTTATGCATCTGATTATTACTTGCTCTATTTTTAGCATCATTATTTCCTAATCTAATAATCCTCTTTCAGAGCTATGCCCAAACCCTCTTCTTCCTTCATGTCCTCCCACGCTCTTTTTCCTTCATTTCTGTCCTCTGGAGAAGGTGCAAGCCTGATCAAGGCATGCCCCAATGATGTCCTCTCTGATGTGTTCACTTTTGGACTAAGGGACGTCTAGAGGAGCACTGGTTTTCGGGTTTTTTTTATTTGTCTTGTGCTCAGTGGATTTTATGTGAATGATCCAGAGAGAAATAACATAAATATGAGCCTGAATAGAGCCCAATGTGTTATGTGAGCAATTGGCTCTGCCGCAATCACTGCTATTCAGCTGCAGTGCCAAGACTCGCTAATTAGGGGTTTATCTGGGGAACATAGGACTGGTTATACTGTGAAACAATGTGAAATATGCAGTCTGACAAAATTCTGTAGGAGATCTCTATGCCTCTCTTCAGCCAGCACAACTGGCTTTGGAAAGGACCCAGAAAGGTGGGTGTGGAAGTCCAACAGACCTTCTGGGAGGAACAATCCTGCCCTTCAACCTGCAGCTGCAGCAGTCCATGGATAAGTCACATCCAAGACAGTAAATTTTAACCTGCTGTGTCAGTGACTCCCGTCCTCTCCTGGCCCTCAGGTTTCAGGCTCAAAGATGAAGTGCAGCACAGCATCATCACCTGCTATGCCTGCAGCACCAAGCTGACCATCGACTTTGATGGCTTTGTGGCCTGCATGATACACCTAGAGACCCTGTTCAGTGAGTGCCCAAGGGCTGTTCCTGAAAGCTTTGGGGTTGCATTAGGTATTTGGTGTCTTTTAGCTGTGAATGTAGCAAATTGCATGGAAAGGTCAGGGTGCCAGCAAAATTGAGTCAGAGGAAGCAGCGGAGAAACGGCAAAAGCTTTTCTGTCTGAATGCCCATGGGGACTAGGGGACACATTTCCATAACACACCATTCTCTTGTGCTTTACAGTCATCAGCAACTTATGTGGGGGTCAGTGCTCTGGCCCCCACATTGTCGCAGCTCTGATAAATGGGACCATTTATCACTTGCAGTCCTTACTCAGACCTGATTTACAGGTTTGTCCTCAGATCATGCCAGATGCCACCATATCAGATTTTATAGCTGTCCTGCTGCCAACCCCCATTTTGCTGCTGTAGGTCTATTCCACCACATGAAGCAGCTTAGAAATTATTTGTAAGAAGAAAGAAGAACCACTGTAATATTATCTTACAGAACCAGTCTAAATTTCCAGTAGATCATGGCAAAAAGCCAGACCTTTATATTTTGTTGGGTAGCGATTCTCTGCATGCCAAAGTCTGTGGTTTATATCCATTTTTTTTCCCCCACTCTTCTACATTTCAGAAATGTTTCATCTCGTGGACAAAGACAAGAATGGAGTCATCCAGATCTCTCTGCTGGTCAGACTGAAATACCACCTGATCCAACTGTAGCAGTAGACCACACTAATACACTTATTTTAAATCACTATTGTAAGTGATTTAATCATTGTTGTAAGAGAAACATGGTAGTGATTCAAAGGGCAAGTTTGATTATGTGAAAATGTTCTTCAGTCCACAATGCCTATCTGAATTAGTAGAATGAACTTTTACCTTTATATGAGCAAAAAAATAAAGATACTTTCAAAAGTCCAAGGGGCTGATGGAGAAGGTGCTTACACAGTGCATTTCACTATCTCTTTTTTGAGGGCAGTGGTCAATTCATTAGAAAACACACAGCAGGGAGCTCTTTCTGGCAGAGAATGTACTGATCAACCTGCCAGAATTAGAAGAAACCTTTTAAGATGCCAGGTCTTTTTTCTTCCCACATTGTTTTTAATGCAAATTTTTCCTGTTGAAGCTGTTGTAAAAGCAATCAACTTGAGCCTTCCCGTTGCAGAATACAAATATATCTCAGAAAACAGCTGGAAGGAGCCCCAAGAGGTCCTTCAAATTAGTCCTCTCAGCAGAAGACTGGCTCGAAGGGAGGAGGATGGCTAGAAAGCCTTGTGACCCTCAGTCACAGTTAGTTAAATATGGCTGAAGTTGTGCATTGCATACGCCCACCCTAGAGGTTTCAAGGTTAAAAGTTGAAGCTTTCCCCAGCTTGCCCTGCAGAACTCATCTTCCTTTGGAAGATACCCTAATTGCAATGTTTGAGGCTGATCCTGGCAGTAGATTTCCCTGAAGTTCAAGCACAGATGGATCCTACACATATAGAAGATTAAAATGCAATTCCAGCCTTTCCGAGCTTGTTCTCCCAGAGGCCCACGGAAGAGTGCCCCAGTGGCATCCTGTAGACCTTCCTGATGCTCTGACTCCTTGTTCTGCTTCTCCCTCAGTGGCTGTGCTGCACACTGGTTTGAACCACAGTCAATCAATTCAGCAGAGACTCTGAGGCTCTTCTGAGCATAAAACCACTTGTTTGGCATCTCCTTGTTGTGAAGAAAAGAAAGATAAACTTGTTTTTATTCCTGGCAAGTCACTTTAAGCCAATAAAAACAATGAGCTGTCAGTTATAAAATAAATAGCTTCTTAAACAAACAAATAAACAACCCAGGACTGACCTCCTTTACTTTTCCTGCCCAAAGAGTATTGCTCTGTGCCATGCTGAAATCTCATCATTTCTGACAGCATGGTTGGACTCAGGTGGCTGTGATTTGACTTCTGACTGTGCAGCAAAGTTCAGCAGTGTTCAAAATCCTGGAAGGGATCTCCATTGCTGCAAAATCCAGCATACATTTTGCTCCATGCTCAAGAATGTGAGCAAAATTTATGTTGCTGCCTTGGCAACCTCCTTTTGCAGACAATTGTCATCTTTGGCTGTGCCAAGTGTCTTCAGAAGCTGGGGGTAAGGAACTTGGAGGCAGATGCAGAGCTACTGACAGCACTGAGGATTTGGGCACAGATACAGCCCCAAGGATTAACTGGGAATCAGGAAAATGTGATGGCACTCCTCCACAAGTCTCGGCTCAGTCCTCCAGGAGGAGGAGAGAGGATGGAAGGTCAGATGCAATTTTCTGCAGTTATTTCATCTGAGATCTTCTCCTGTGAATGCTTGTCCGTATGCATGCCAAATGATGGGACTTGGAGCTTTAGTTTAATGAGTGACTGGAGCTCAGAATCTCTTGAAGGCAAGAAACAAAAAATGCACATGTAGGGAGTCTAGGAGCCTGAGAATGTGGGGGATGTGTTAATGTGGATTGTGACTTGAAGAAGAAACTGAAGCTAGCTGGCTTCAAGTGTCAAACTTTGCACTGGCTCACAGTGCTATGCTTTCCTAAGACCTTGTAAAACATTTGTTCTCCAAAAAAAAGCTCTCCCCATTAAATTTCATAGTATTCTAAAGAGTAATATAACAGCAGGCAAGATAATCTAGCACGCTGTATTAGCAATCAGAAGATATTTCTGGAACTTGCAGTAATGATCTGACAAGACCATGAGTGTCATGGTCAGTGACATGTCAGACACTTCTCCCCAGGAGCAGGAATGGAGGCTGACATCTGTGTCCTCAAGGCAGATGTGGGGCCATGACTCTGTCCCCCTCTTCCTCTTCAATGCTGTGTTTATGAGAGGCCTTTCTGCACACCTGCTGGTTCCTAAGCTCTTCCTTTGAGCAGGAAGAAAGCTGTTTGTTGTTTTGATTCCCATCTCTGACCACAGAATGCCTGGTGACAAACCCCACACCTCACATCTCCCAGCATTTCTTCCTGCTCCTGGCCTTATGTGACTCAAAGGGATACATAACCTGTGTCAGTGCATGATTCTGCCTTTCTAATTGATGTCTGTGCCAGTAAAAGAGAAAAAAAATATTTCGTTTGGGTTGCAGGATAAAAGAAGCCAGAGTAGGAACCACAGGCTTTCCCCCACTGTCCCGCTGCACATATCACTAGCCTTTACCTGTGTGCAGCTGTCATAGGTTGCCACCAGTTTCTCCTGGCAGATTCTTGCCTGCTGACCAACAACAGACATCTGTATACCTCCACTTGCCTGGAAAGAAAAGCTACCTGGAGTAAGATGACCTCTCAAAAACCACAGAAAATTCTGGTGAATGTTCTGCCTTTTCAGTAGGATGAGTGTGTCCTTCCCTGCCCTATATTTTGCATATGCAACATGTCTCCTTGCTAATGATGCAGCAGGGTGAGCTGGTTGCTTGCAACTTCAGATCTGCTTTCTGCTCACATGCGCTATTCATGAGTTTGTTCTAATTATGGTCAGAGAGGCCTCTTTCCACAGGACTGGGAAAACTCAAACACATGCAGAAATCCATTGAATGCTCCCACTTCTCCTTTTAGAGCAAGCCAGATGCCCCCATCACAATAATTCTCAGTTATCTCAATGGTTCTCACCCTCCTATACATGATGGGCAGAGTGCTGCACTCCATCTTCCTTTATCTTTGGAAAGCAGGCAGTGCCAGAGGAGCCACCTCTTCTTTCATTTGTTCTTTGAGTACAACACTTGGCTATCAGGTCTTAGAGAACAACTGCTCAAAAATAAGCCTTTTCACAGGATTGAATATGCTTCTCCTTTTTACTTGATGCATCTGCAAAAAGATGATTAATGTCCACCTGATTTTCCTTCCCTATGCTGCAAGCTGGGCAAATGTCTGTGCTCGTCACTTCTGCCAGTTAGTCCTGATGGGGCTAAAATAGCTTTTGACTAAAATTCTTGCAGCAGCTCCTGTGGAAGCAGTGGGGCATGGTGAGTTGGCCTCTGCATCTGGCCTCTGCAATCTTACACTCTGCATGTTGGCTGTGCTTCATTTTTGGAGCTGTGAAGGGCTGCAGCTCTCCTTACATTTGAGCAGCTCAGTCATGGGGAATTATAATACAGGAAATCACAAAGGTTCATGAATTTGTGATCCCTTCCCTGTCACAGTGAAAACTGTGCTGTGTGGCATTCTCAGCACTTCATAGATATGGCAGGGCTAAAGAGACACTTACAGAAACTCTGCCACAGGTCTTCAGATCTTTCCTTTCCCTCTCCATTTGCCCATAGAAATATTTTCCTCTGCACTGCAGGCTGGTGAACTGGAAATTTGAACTCTGTACGTTGCTCTGATAAAATGAGATTCACATTAGACCACAGTCAGAGTCCCACATGGCTTGTGCACTAATTGCTTTGTGGTTGCCTACAGAGGAGCTTCCCGTGGGTATAAATCCCACCCTATCAGCACCTGACTCCAGCTTTGCCCCAAAGTGTCTGCATTGTGGACAGGACAACCACAGGAGAATAAAAAGAATCAACCTTGTATGCGCAATTATCTGTCCACCCTGCCAGAATGGGAGATTTACAGGGGGATCAATCCATCAGTGCAGGCTAATGATCAGATCCATGGCTTATGAGTAAGCACAGAAGGAACAGTTCTTTACAAATTCCCTTTCAATCTTTATTTCAGACAATCCTGCTGAACCTGACTCAATGGTATGTTTTCATTCCTCCTTTCCATACAGTTCCAACAACCAGGCAGGCCTGGAAGCACTGAGCTACTGTAGGCACATTCTTCCTTTCCATATTATTCAGGATGCATTCAACATCCCAGCCTGCTATTTTTACCCCAGGCTAAGCTTATAGATTGGAGATTCAAATTCCATAACAGCAGATGTGATTCTAGGTGCAAAAGGAACCCAAATTCCAAAGCTTATGAAGTTTCTCCACCACTAATGATGTCCCCAGTGATAGTTCATCTTAAAGTAGTGCCCTGCTCCTGCCTGACAAGCTTGTTGCCATGGTATCTGTCTCTCTCTGTATAACTGGCATGTACAGCATAAAAACCTCTCTTTCTTTAATAGAGCAAATTACTTCACTTGTTACTGTTGGCCACTCACTAACTCCTTCCTCAGTCTTTGAAATCTTCGATGCAGCTCTCACCTGACTTGCACTGTGTGGACAGGAGGCAATTGGGGAAGGCTGTGTGCAAAGACGAAGAGCAGAAAATAATCCGTAGGAATGTATCTGAGAGATGGACTCAAGAAGTACCTAGACAAACAACCAGGAATAACAACTGGAATAACAAACAACTGGAATAACAACCAGGAAGAAGTTAAATGAAGCAGCTCCATTCAGGAGCTGAACAATGTCAGGAACTGGAGAAAATGGGTTCTTCTGTGACCCTGCAAGTTTCAGGGAAGAAGACATGTATACTCCCTTCAAAATACACATGGCTGACTTAGAAAAAAAAATGCTCTTTTGCTATTTGGAAAACTCTGTAAAACATGGGTAGTTTTGTCTCTTCACTCACCTCTAAATATATAAAAACTACATAGTCAGCCCAAGGAGTGATTAAGGTATTTCTTCTAACCCACCTTTTATTCATTCAAAAAACCCACAAACCACCAAACTCAAAGGTATTTTCTTTAAGTTCAAACTTAATGTGGTGTGCTCCTCGATGTGATCCCTCTCACTAAATTAGGTTTCCCTAGGCTAATTTAAATGGTGTAGCTTGATCTCACTCTTACAGAGAAGATAACAGTGAGGGCCCTCTTCCAATGTCTTAAAGCATTTCAGGCTTCCCTAAATTCCTATATCCTTTTTGATAGTCTCTCTCTTATTCTCCAAAATGCACAGACTATCACATTTTTATCTCTTCTGTATGCTTCTTTTCAGATGGCACAGTGAAATGTTTCAGTGTTCCTTTGCTATATGTAAAACACCACTGAGGCTGGTTTTGAAGGGGAACTTTCATCATCCTCCTCAGTTGTTCACTCCCTGCCAGCGAAGACACAAGCCATACCTAGATCACAGGGTCTGTACTGTGCTCCAGACTTGCCATACCACCTCCAGCTGCTGAGGTGGAGCAGCAGGAATAGCTACAATCACTGGCAAACATCACCCAGGTGCTCTGCTGAGGGCACTTCGAAAGAGTTTGCAGAGCCCAGGAACACGGGGCGCAGTCCCCAAGAAAATTTTCAGTCTGTCCACGCAGAAAGCACCATAAATCTTACCAAAGACTGCACCATAGATTGCATCATAGATACATGGGTACAGTAACCACATTTCCATGTAAGTGGGTGTTTTCTCTATGTCCTTACTCAACCCTGTAGCTCCACAGGGACACCACTGAACTTCCCACCACAAACATCACTGCCCTGGCACTGGCATCACAGACTATAAAGAGAAAATAAGCAGCCAACCTTCTTGCCATTGAGGGCCTATGTTTAGACACAGAAGCTGGTTTATTACTAAACCAGTAGCTCTCATTGCCTTTAACACCTCTGAAAGGAGTCAGGCTACTTGTTTGTCTGATGAAGCTTTCAAAGGAGAAGGAGGATAGGCCAAGGCAGTGTGACCGCTTTAATGGTAAAATCATCAGTGCTCTCCTTTGTAAAGATGGGCATCCTTTTGCCACAGCTTAACTACAGATAGCACAGGATTTGGCATTTCCAGAAATTTCTCATTTCTCTGTCTTAGTTTCTCAACACACCTTTACTTGACTACCCAGCACTCCTAGGCCACTTCTTGGGCATAGCTCTCTTGATACCAGGACTTCAACGTTACCTGTCTTTGATGTCATCCATGTAGGCTTGATCAGGAAAAAAATATTTCTTTTTATTTAAAGAGGTTTATTTGGTAATTGATATGAATAAGGTATCTGGCACAGTAACTAAGCCAGCCAGCTTAAAACTGTGTTTGTAAAACTGTGTGTTTTCCCAAGCTGTAATCACACTCTTAGACCACTGTGCAAATTTACCCAGTGCACATACCAGAGCAGGTATGATCTCTTGAGAGTTTAAATGAACTTTGTGACCAACACATTTTATTTCAAATTGTGTTTTGCAATGTTTTAAAAGATCATTATATTTGCTTATTAATTTGCACAGAGTTGGAACTCAGGAAATGCAGTGCTTGTCAAACGTGGGATTGATGACTGGTGGTGATTGGTGGTGTGGCAGGCAGTGGGGCTTCTCACAGGGTCTCTGTGTTGGGATGCAGCAGCATTCCCAAGGGATATTCCAGTGTGCAGGTTGTGTCATATGAAGGGTGTTCCCATCTGCCTTGAGTGAAAGAATCTTTGCTGGGGCAGCTTTGCCTGGCAGATGGCAACTGTGAATACAGGAAACTAGGAAAATGTTTTCAGTTTCAGAAAGAATCTTCACAGAATTAATTAAATGGGAAAAAAAAAAAAAAAGAGATTAAAGGAAAAATGAGAAAATTATAAAGTACCAACCTGACCTCTAATTTGTAAAGCACCTTTAGCCAGAACCCCGAGAGAATGAGCTATCTGAAACAGTAGTAAACTTAATCATAACAAAGCTGATTCCAGCAGAGAGTCCCAGCTTTCTACATGTTAATTTAATTTGAACTCATCTCAGTCTTGGGCTGGGATTCTGTTTTTATGTGTGTGTGTGCTTTTATACATGCTGATAATGTTTGAATTGCAGGCATGCTGGTCTGGTGCATGAAAGCTTGAATGAGAAATTATCTAACCAAATTTTAGTGTCCAAGTTGACTAGAGTACAAGCAATGAACAAGCTTTATGGAGAGAGAAAATACAATTAATTTCAGAACTTACACCTTGCACTTTATGGTGATACCAGTAACGTGAGTAAGAAGAAAAAAAAATTATTTTTTAAATTATGTGGGTTATTATTATATGTTACCCTGGCAGATTTAATTTTGCCGTCCTCATAAAAATTCTTGACCCCACCCCCCACCCCCCTTCCATAGGATGCAAATATTATTCTAGTTTAAAGGATATCTCCCCTCAGTACCTGATGTCCTATCAACATTCTGTGATATAATGGAGCTCTGTAATGCTGATGCCATACTGTCACTAGGAATCTACATTTCTTTTAGCACAAGGTACATTTTGTGAATAACATATAAATGAGCATGTCTTGAATAATCACGTGTTTGTCAAACCATGGTATTGCTTCTCTGGATTCCTACACATACAACAGATGAAATTTCCTCAGATACCAGGAGAATGATTTTTTAATTTCAACTTTCTTTTCCTCTGAATGAACTCTTCTGTTTTGGGATTCCTGGGAGAAAAAGAAAAGTAAAATGCTGTTGGCCAGGTCTCATTCATTTCATTTAAAAGGAGCTGGTAACACAGTGATAGCTGGCTTGAGGCTACTTGATGTTTCCATCCCAAAGTACAAGATCATTTCATGGAGCATGGAGACAGCTAAATCGGAACTCAGCTAAAAGAGGAGTGATTCTGTCTAGACTAATGAGGTTCACTGCATTGAGCACAAGGTGCTCAGCATATTTTGATATTGATTCTGATAGGCTGGAGTTTTCTGCTGTTTGTAGTAAATTATGCTCCATGACATAGGAATGGTCAATAGAGAAATCTGGGAATGCAGCTCATTCAGAGACACTGTAAAACCAATTATACCACCAGCAGATCTCAAAAGTACCACAGAGCTAGACAAGCCTATGCTGCAACCTGTACTCCCTACGTCTACATCTAATTAATTTTCTTAATTGCACAAGAGTGCTCTTCCTAATTACACTGGGGAACCACACATGGTTCTTTACCTATTGGTCAGATTATTCTGGCTGTCATTCTATCAGCACAGTCCCCAGTCTAATTTTGTCCCATCACACACAGACTGCTTGGGAAGTGCTTGGCAGAGCCCTCAGCTGCTGCAGTGACATCTCTCAGGCCCAGATGGATGCCCTCACTCACACGGGGTCCCTGGCTGAGTAGGGCCAGTGCAGCCATGGGGCTGTTGTGGAGACACCGTGTAATAGAAGAATGTTGTTAAGATCTCTTGTGAACAAGAGCCAGAGGAAGCCTTTGGCAGTGCTCATCCATGGTTTCGTTGGTCCTACAATACCCAGGAGCTGGGCTATGTGTTCTTCAGTACCATCCAATTTGGGGAATAACTAAGTCATTATCAGTAGATGGCATGCTCCTGAAACAAGGAGCATAGTCACCCCCAAATGACCTGACAGACAGAAAGAACCTCCCCCTCCAGACACCTCCATTTATCCCACCATTGTAACTGCAATACACAGGGGTGCAGTCAGGCACACAATAAAACCATGCAACAGTAATTACCACCAGCAATAAAAAGCCAGGTAACCCAAAATCCCAGTGTGAGGAGTCTGGTTGCCAGGGAGCACACATATCCCAGTGCTGCCAAATACATCTGCCAGGTAGTGGTGCACTTTCCCTTTCACTCAGACTGAAGTTAAATACCTGAAATATATTTAACTTTATTCCACATCTTTCAATGGCACCAATGTGCTTCAACACAGCATTGGTGCATCTGGGTTTCCACCACTCCTGGCAAGCAAATGGAGTCTGGATACTTTTGGCACTATCCCCATATTTTGCTGAAACCAGCCAAGAATAATAATGTTTGGTAGATTTTGTATCTTTTTTCTTCCCCTGTTTTCAAATTTTGTAGAACCTAGCTTCTTAGCCAATGGGTTTGCCAGGAGATCTCTCAAGAAAACATCTGCTGTACTGCAGGAGATGTTCAATATAATATTGATGTAAGACACTTAGACCTGATCAAAGGAAATAGATTTTAAAATTCTAACTGAAATGCAAAACTTGTTGTAACTGGAAGTTGTTGGTCTACAGTACTTGGCAAGATGAGAAGAGAGATCAGACATTTGTAGGGACAAAAGGACAATCAGTGGTTTTGTTTTAATCTTTATTGCTAAACCACCTTTTGAAAAATTACGAAACTACATCATTTCAGGATTTGAGCTGACCACTAATATTAGAGATTGAGAGCAAGCCTGCGGTGAAGTTTAAAATAACCCTCCATCTGTGTGGCTACTCTGAAACACTTGATCTTTGACACTTTGAGGCAGGATGGTCCACTGGATTGACCAGAGATCCCTCCCAGGAGACTGGTGCTTGCTCCACGTTACCTCAAATAGACTGGTTCCCATCTGCTGTCCATCTACCAGTGCTTTGAACCCCACTGGGTTGCAAGGAGCCTCCCGCCAACTTCTGCTTTGCTGAGCAGAGAGACAGAGCAGAAGGAACTTGTGCCCTCTCAGAAAGATTTCACTTTTCATCCTCCTCCTTCCTTTGCTGCTTTTACTGCATCCTAAATAATTGCTATGAAGTGATAAATCATATGTTTATTCTTTATTTATAGATTTATAAGGCAATGAAACTGTGAAAGGTATTTGCAAAGCCCAGTTCTGGCCAATTATTGAATTGGCTGAAGTATTTTTGATTAGTAACAATTACTCTAAAGCACAAGAGAACCTAGAGAAGCATAATTTGTTGTTTGGTATTTTTCTGTAAAGATTACTTATAATATGTGGGCTTGAGGGCACTGAGACATATACTAAAATAATTTAATACAATCCTGGTCTCTGCCAATTGAGAAAAGCCTCCCTGCATCTCCCTTGGAAAGTACAACATGGGGACAACACATGGCTCTGATTTTCAGATCTGATGACAACCCAGATCTCCTGAAAAAATCCCTTCACAACTCCTGTTTTCTAACAGCTCAGGAAAATTACTTGTGGGATGGAATAAAAAACCACTAGAATTTAAAAAGCTATCCTGACAGGGATCAGTCCCCAGAGGAGGAGTGTCTGGGTGCCCAAAGGGACAAATATATTTGTCTGCAAACATGCTTTTTAGTGATGATGATATCCAAGCTGTAATGCTTCCTTTTCATGTAGCCCTTTTAACTCACTCCCAGCAACACAAGGCTTTGGCCCAAGATTTTCCCTGTCATCCATTCCCATAACCAAGATCTGTGAGACAGATCTGCTTTCAAATTGGATTAGATGTGTACCAGGTGCCGCATCCATGAGCACTGCACAAACAGTGAAATACAAAAATTGCCTTTCAGCACAGCCTGATTAAAACCAGTATAAAACAGCAGCAAGGTCTGCATGAGCCTCCAGACCCATCTTATTCCTTTGGGATCTCTCTTGGTATGTGACAGTCTGCACTGCTGGAATTGCAACACCATTCATCTTGGTGTTGAGTTTTAGAAGAGTCCTCTTTCTAAAAGGAAGAGTTCTTCTGCATGCAGACTGGCAGAGCCCTGTCTTCTGTCACCCACAATATCCATTTAAAACGATATGCTCAGTTCCCAAGTGAAAAAGTTCTTAACTTTCTCAATGCCTCCGATCAGCCTGGGCAGATGTCCCAGACCATTGTGTTCAATACAGGTTCCACCAAACAAAATAGGCCCTGATACCTTTTTCCAGCCTTGGACCCTGAGTAGCATCTTTGCTTCAAGTGAATTTGCAGTGTATAAATGTTTGGGAACTCAGTACATTATTTTGCTGGTGATAAAGAATGGAAGTAAAATCTGGACCACACTTTTCAGGGTTTTTAGGAGCAACAGGAACAAAGAGACAATAAAAGATGCGTTATCACTGAAGACACAGGCTCAACTCTAATACAAGCAAAGGTCAGATAAGATAATAAAACAGTTCATTCTTTCCAGTTCAGATTAGTAGGGTCCTCTAATCCTCAAAACAACTTTGTTGAATATACTCACATATGCCAGTGCCAGTGACTAGCTCTAAAAATAATAAATATGATTCATTTTAATTTTGGCCATGAATTTTTGACTATGAGGTTCACAACTCAATAAACAGGGAAGAGCTAAGGGGATGTCACCAGCTCCTGCTCAAAGGAAGGAGTTAGTATCGCTTGATTTCAAATTCATTTTCAAGGCTAGAACTGTTTAACTGCAAGACCCAGTGAGTACTCGTGTATGGCAGGACTGGTGAAATTATAATGTACCAGCTCCTTTTGGCAGGGTCTGGGGATTTTTAAGCAGAGCTTTTTGGGGAATTTCTTTCTAGCTTGGCAGCTCCCAAGCAGAGGAAAGCTCCAGCTCCCCTTGAGCTCTGCAGGAATGTGCCCCTGTTGTCTGAGGCGTGGTGCTGCAGGTGGGATATGCACTGCCTGGGAGTTCAGAACAAACTCTGTCAGAGGAGAATGAAGGGGAAAGACCCTCACAGGGATGTCCACCCCATTTTAAAGGTCCTCTACTGAGAAACCTGCTTAAGAAACATGGCCAGAATGAGCCAAAGATGTATAAATGATGGAGAGGTGTTGCAAGCGTCTCCTCTCCCAGAGGGGCTTGAGTGACAGAGTCTGAGCTAACCTTGCTGTAATGGTCTCACTTTCATTTTTGAAATTCCAGTTAACACCTTTTTTTTTTTTATGGGTGGAATTTATTATGTCCATTTCTATCCTGTAGCATCTTCTGTCTTTAAAGAGACATGGACAGATTGCAAAAGCTCCTAGGTATTGATTCTGTTGACACTAAACTTTAAATTTGAGCTGATTTCTGAACAGGTATAAAGAATGTTGAGAATTTGTTTTAAAAATAGCTCCATTCAAACACACTAAAATCAGTAGGAAACATTAAAAATGTAACATAAGCCTTATTTGGACTTTATAGAAATACATATAACTTTTTCTTTAAGGAAAAAAAAATTGGAATGTGACAGAAGGCTCCATGATATCTGAAAAGTCAATTAAAATAAAGCATTGCCCCTGGCTTTCCAGGTGGCTGAATCTTTTATTTTCCCATACTTTTTATGCCCCATATTTTATATACAATACAGCTGTGCTACCAGTGACTTCCACCAGTGCTGGAGCTGCCTTACAGAAATGAGTGCAGAATCAAACTGTCAGCACAGGATGGATCCCAAGCATAAGCCCAATTCCAGCTCACATCAACTGCTCTGATGCAAACTGAGGGACAAGCTTTCGGTGAGCCCTGGCATGGGGGAGAAAAATCAAGGACTGACTGTCTGTGTCCTGTCACAGAATTTTTTTTTTCGTTTGTTAAACATTTTGTAAATGTGATCTAAACACTGCAAGATAAAGCTCAGTTGGGTAATTCTAATGAAATCTTGGAGGCTTGGAGAGAAAATACAGGAGGTGTTTAAAGAAAGTGCTTCTATTTCACACTGTGTTGCAGCAGCTGAAATTAAATTCTGATTAATATTGTTCAAAAGCAGTAGTAAGTGACTGTACTGACCTGACCTTTGATTGTCAGTGGTTTTTTAATACATGCCAGAGGTCAAGCAAGTAAAATCCCAAGGAGATATGGCCAGGGGGCATGATGGGGAATAAAAAGGGGAAGGGTATTAAGAGAAGTGTAGCATGTACATGCCTGCTGTTTGACTACAGCTCCTGCCTGCTTCATACCCTCAGGCAGCCTGAAGCTAACTAATAACCCTGTCATCTGGAGAGAAAACACAGCACTGATCATCACAGTTTCACAAATAAGTAATTTAAAATTAATTATATCACATCCTAATAAGACCAGCTCTGATTGTCTCCTAGCTTATCTTGGATTACTTTATCAGCACTGAATATATTCATTTTGCAGATAAACCTCGGAGTGCTTGAGCAGCAGCTGACGCTGAGTGTCTCTCTGTGTCACTACCAGCACCTCCCTGACCTCCTGAAGTCCTGATGTACAAGGCTTACCGTGCAGGGAAAGCCAGGAAATTTTTCCCTTTTCATTCAGTGCTGCCTGATGCCTTCCTACAGGTGCACACCTCCCCCACTGAGGTTATTACAGTCACCTCAGCTATTCCAGATTATCTCAAGGTTCACCCCAAATGCAAACCTGGAGTTTATGACTCAGCTCTCCCATATGCAGCTATGCTCCAAAGCAGCTCTTTCAACCATTTTGCTAAGCCCAGAGTCTGTGGATGACAAAGCAGCCCCTTTATTTTGATATTCCAATTATATGAATGGCATTGACAAGTTGGAGAGAGGAGAGTTGTAGCAATGGTGAAGTACCAGAGCGGGCAGAGGGAGATCTTGGAAAACTCTCAGCCTGCCTCTGTAACAGCTGCTTGAGAAATGATCCTTCAAAATGCTCTTTTTGTGAGAAAGTGCCTCTGTGTTGAAACAAATCAGGCTTGCTGCTCAGAAGAGACCTGAAGCAGAATGGGAATATCAATGAATTGATGCAATTTCTTTTTCCTCAAAATTTTAATTTATGGGAAAAGTAAAGGTTTGAAATCAGAACATTGCATGATTTTAATATAATCTTGAAACAAAAAACGCTCAGGGTTTTGCCTTTTAAACAATAAAGGAGAAGCACGGATATTCAAAGTAACGGTAACTCTCTTAGGCCAGTAAAATATTCCCCACCTGGCCTGGCGTGCTACAAACTGGACACAAATTTCAATTTTGGAACAAATGGGGGCAAGTAACTGCTATCACAAACTGTGTAGGAGACATTACATTACAGCAATCCTTCAGGTCACTCTTTGAACTCATGCAAGAAGGATTTTCTCCCTTCAAACCATTAATCACTGCTGATGAGCTCCAAGAGAAGCACAAGATTAATTAATGTTTCCCCCTTTTCCAGACATTTTTCTTTGAAGAGAGAGAGAGGGTGGCAAAGCTCAAGAGTCAGGAGTTCAGAAGGCGCTGCAAGAATCGGACCGATTAGTATCCTCCCAGCAGTCATATTTTCACCCTAGGAAAATGAAATATTGCCCAATTAGCCATATTTTATCACTTTTAGCATAAGAGATCACCTCTCAACAGCTGTTTATAGTTTTTCCAGTAAAAGTTACCTCTGTTAAAGATAACTGGGCATAATGATTTCATCTGGAAAAGCTATTACATGTTTTCAAAAAGTTTGATCTGAATTCAAGGTTGGTGGCCGCAGGACTGAATAACAGACTTAAGGTTCTAGTCAAAGTAAATAGTTTCTAGTGAGCACTCATAAGAGCAGTTGTAGCAGGATGCTCTGCCTGGAGTGGGGGTAGAACAATTTGAACAATACTGGTTTTTCAAAGCTATCAGCAGTGAAAGGAGAAGGGGTTGGCACACTGCTTTTGGTGTTGAATGATGCTGAAAACAGCCTGACCCATCGTTCCCAAAGATAAACATCCTGATAGTGAGGTGAAGACGTGGCAGACTTGATAAAGTACCTGATATAAAGGGATAAGCAAGTGATACTGCTGATAACTTATCTAAAGATGCTGAGGTGACACAGCTGGCCTGGAGACATATAAGGGACAGAAAATCACTTTATATATAAAAACCCAGTCCCACTTTCTAACAGCAGGGTCTTCATAGAATCACAGAATGGTTTGGGTTGGAAGGAATCTTAAAGATCACCCTTTCCAATCCTCCTGCCATGGGCAGGGCCACCTTCCACTAGGCCAAGTTGCTCAAACCCCCACCCAACCTGGCCTTGAACACTTCCAGGGATGGGGCATCCACAACTCTGGGCATCCTGTGACAGGGCTCACACCTTCTAACATACTCTTTCTTGAAGTGTGTTTGGAGATTCCTCCCTGAAGTGGGGACACCCCTCAAGGTTACTCCTTGAGGCTGAGAGAAAGAGATTTGCCTGCAGTCGTTGGTATGGGTGAGTAACATCAATCTCTACTTAATAACTGGTTTTGCTTGCTGCAATATAATTGCTTCAATATTGCTTCAATTCTAATAGTTATAGCTCCCCTACTGTACAGTAAATAATTTTGATTTAGTCTAGTAATGAAATTATTTATTTTTATATAAATATACTTGGTTCCCCGTCCTTTACCTTGTTGGACAAAGTAGTATGAAGGTTCAATTAGAGCTATGTAATCTTAGTCATAAATCATTGACAAATCTGGGGCTAAGATTGGATCCAGCAGCACCTGGACTCCTCTCTAGGAAGGAGTTTAAAGAGCAAGGGGATTCTTTGTGTCCCTCATGACTCAACAGCAGGGCTTCTCTAATAAACTTTACCTGAAGCTCTCATTCTGCTTGAGACAGCAGTATAACGAAAGCCAAATTCATGCAGATCAACACACTCTCCACACTTCTATCATATTGATTTTTGAATTCATGGGAGGCCTGGACAGCACAAACTGGGAACCAGAAAGGTGCTTGGAGCTGCACTAATGGGTTCCAACTCGTGTAATCCCGCTGTCTTTCTTCATCAGGGATAGAACTGAAGGAAGGAGATGTGACCCTCAGCTCTGGCTCCTCTCTAGCTGCTGACATAGGTTAGGGACAACTTGACAAATGGCTCCTCTACAGAGTGTACTGAGGAACCCAGGGTCCAGGCTGATGCTTTATGTCCTGTGTAGTAAGACTGAACAAGAGCCATACGTTTGCCAGGGGACGAATTTAAAACTTATGTTTTTATTCATCCGCTCCATACAGGCACAGTGGTCTTGTCTGTAGCATCACAGAGGGTCTTTCTCGTTATTCTCCTCCCTGGGCCACACAGTTTTCCTGTGCTTTTGTTTTTCAGTATAGGATTCTTGTCGTATCATTTGTGGCTGAGACAGATCTACCCAAGGAACAAGAGAGAATTTTATTCTTGCAGCTTGAATTTGGACTCTGTATTCAAATCCCTGTGACCTTTTTAAGACTTTGAGGGCAAGATGTGCATTACTGCTGCTCTAGACTGTTGCTGGTGGCATAATATGGTGCCTCTCAGGGGAACTCTGAGCACATCACAATTGATGCTTTTGTCTCTGGTTCTTTTCAGCGAAATGAGTTTTTTTCCCCACAGATATCAGACTGTTGCACTGCACCAGTGCTGGCTGGCCCCAGGTGCTCCTGGGGAAGTCCTGTTCAGCTGGATGGAGCTGTGGTGTCACCTTGTGTATGGGACTGACTTCAACCTATCCTCAAGCTACACAACAGGCAGGTGTATTGTAATGGTTTTCTACAAAATGCTGCATGCAATCCCTTGGTTCATTAACTTCCCTGAAAATAGTGACTATATTTGGATCTTCTTGTAATAGACGGAGGCTTTTGTGGCTAGACTAAGGAAGAGGCCTGCTCCTAAGCCTCTGTGGAAAATACTTTGGGAGGATTGCTCACAGGAGACATCCTGGCAGCTCAGACATGGATAGTGTCATAAATAAATGACAATTAATTTGAGAGGGGAAAGATGTTATGAGAAAGTGTAAGCAATAATAATCAGAAATTAAAAATCCCTAAGGAAAATATCAAGGTCAGAGCAACTCTATTTTTCAAGCCAAATCATTGCCTTTTATAAGAATAAAAAGAAGTGATAATGTAAATTTGTGTTTTCATTTCAGGCTTGGTATAAATACTTGTTTAAATCACTGTCATTCAAGTCCTTCCTGTATAGATGAGACCCATCTTTTCCACATTGTTTCTGTGCTTTTTCTATTTCTACCACATCAACTTATTCTGACCTTGAGCAAGTCTCCCCCTGTATCCCTGTTCTCTTTCTATAAAATGTGGGTGATAGTACAGCAAGCCTGCAAGGAAAAAATGCCCTGGAAGCACAATTTCATAGTGGGTGCTGTGAACATAGCTCAAGGAAATAAGTTCTCAAAGACAAGGTGAATTCAGGTTTCAAAACAGCTTTGATGAAAAGTTGATCTAAAATTTCTTTTCCACTTGCCCTTGGCTTTTTGGCATGTTTCAAAATCATATTCCAGTGAAGGACCCTGGGGGAATAGGCAAGGCAGTGTGGCTGAGGGCTCATGTGTGCTGGCTCACATTGGTGCCTTTGCTATGCAGGGCTGTATCCCGGTAGGTTCCAGCCGGGCTACAGCCCTGCATAGCAGGGTGGTACAGCCGGTGGACTGCCGAGGCCAGAATAGTCTCAGGGGAGGCTCAGACTTGGTCTGATCTCCCAAGCTGTTCCCAGCTGCAGGCAGCCAAGCAAGCTCGAGTGATTTTCAGCACTTTAGTGATTATCAGCTCTATGTGATTATCAGCTCTTTTGGCTTGCTTGTGGCCCTGGCAGCAGACGCAAGGAGAGAGAGGAGAAGCGCTGTATAAGGTTCCGCAGGGTTCTTTATTAGGGTCTTCCACTAAGGTTCTCAGTGACAGCTCTTCTGGTGAACCAGGCAAATTAGGGGTTTTTATACCCTTCAGGGGTTTTGGAAACTGTCCAATAGAAAGGGTCAGGGAAAAGTGACCTATAGGCTTACAGAGAGATAAGCAGGGGGCCGAAAGGCGGAAGAGAGGGGCTTCTAAGGCCCGAGTCATCGTGACTTGGCATTTCCTAGCTCAGGCTTCTGACCTCCAAGGAGGCCTTGCAGGCCCTGTGCCTGCTACAGGGCTGTGTGCCAGTCAAAGTCTCCCCTCCTTCCAAGCTCCAATTAACTTCATGTCGTTCAGCAATGCCTGCTCTGCATGCATCTGCTGCTTCACCTCTCGTGTTTAGACTAATGAGGACAGAGCCCACACATCTTGTTACATATTTGCTGTACTGTTCACTCACATTCTTGGAGAGGCTTGAAAAAAAAATGAAGGCCAAGATCTCCAGGTACCCTGAACTTATTATTGTACTTGGTAAGAAAAGGGAATCCTATGTTCATGGAGATGCTGGAATACCACAACACATCCTGGAGATGCTGGAGATGTGAAGGACATGAAGGTGATTGGAACTAGGAGGCAGCATGAATACAGCAAAAGAAACCCTGCTTGTCAAACCTAATTATCTTCTGTGGTGACATGGCTGGGTTGGGACGTGAGGGGTGTACATTTGGAGTGGCCATTGGCCACTTCAGGAGGACTGTCTGCCAGAACAGCCTCCTGGAGAAGATGAAGAAGTGTGGGCAGGCTGAGCAGAATGGGAGGTGGTTTGAAAGCTGGCTGAGTGGCCGGGCCCAAAGGCTGGTGGCCCAAAGAGGGACCAAATTTATCAGAGATCAGGACCAACAGTGAAGCCCAAAGCAAGGGGAAGTGAAGACCAACATGTGGACGGAGATGACCCTTCCCCTCAGCTGTCTCCTGATTCCACCCTTGTCTGTCTGCCATCCATAACATTCCTTAAGAAAAAGAGATGAACTGCTACCCTGCTGCATGCCCCTCTGGTCTGAGCTCTGCCCCAAGAACTGTGGGTGCTGAGTGGTGGAAAAAGGCAATGGGGCAAGAAGAAGGGGAGGACCACAGTAGCAAGGCTGCCTTTCAGCTGCCCCTGGCTGTGCAAAGGTGATGTGTGGCCAGTGGGGTGAGTTAGAGTGGGAAGGAGGGAGAGAGGGTCCAGCTGTGCTCCTCAGGGAACACAAGAGGGTTGGAAAGCTGGAAGGAACACCAGCACAGCCTTGGTGGTGGTTCTGGAAGGAAATTTGCCATGTGGGTCAGAGAGCCCCTGTCACTATGATGTTTTTAAGAAAAATCCCTTCACCAGGATTTTTTCTCTTGAGACGCTGAGAAGCCTCAGAAAAGAAATGTAAACAATAATTATCTGATGCTTTGGAATGTGGCAGGTGCATCTTTGATTGGTTCCATGTGAATTGTTTTTACTTAATGACCAATCCCAGTCCAGCTGTGTTGGGACTCTGGTCTGTCACGGGTTTTTATTATTCATTCCTTTCCTAGCCTTCTGATCTATTCCTTTCTCTCTATAGTTTAGTATAGCTTTAGTATAGCATAATATAAGGTAATATAATGTAATTAATATAATATAATATAATATAATATAATATAATATAATATAATATAATATAATATATCAGCCTTCTAGGAAATATTGTGTTAGATTAATCTCTTCGCTGGTCTTGGGACCCATAAACACATCGACAATTGGTGACATCGAGTGAGTTGCATTATTACCACTTTGTGGAGTCACAGGAAAAATGGTGACCACAGAAGTGAGTTCTAGCCTGGAGCTCAAGAACTGAGACCCTGAAGATGGGCAGAGTTCACAGCCAAGGCTGAAAACATAAGATTCTCCTGAAGTTTCCCAGACAGCATGTCCGGAATCCTTCACAGCATAGAACTCCTATGCTGAGCACCCTGCTGGAAGCTGGACACTGTCACAAGGTACTATTAACTCTTTCCTTCCTGAAAATACTGCCCTTTGTAAAATGTGGGCTTAAATTTGGGAAAATGTACCTTCAGAACGGGAGGTTCCATTCTCTCCTTCAGAGGAGAACTTTATTACTCTCTGGCAAACTTGGGGACGCCAGGACAGAGTTCTTATGGTGAAGAGACATTTCTATGAGTTTTTCAGATGGACAAAGTTCCATGTTTGTTTTTTCCAGACCTGACCTACTCCCTTGATTTCGATATCTGGGAGCTCATGGAGTCCTTTTTTGAGGAGATATTTAACCGGGATTTTGGACTGCTGAGAATTTATCTGGCGTTTGCAACCTTTTTCCCTGCTTTGAAGCGCAGGGCCCCCTTCGTGGGGTTCATCCTCTGATGCAGCGGGCAGTTTGCCCCCCCTTCAAAGCCAGCAGGAGAGAAATCTGTCGAAGGACAGAAACTGCCGGTTTCCACCACCCTCGCACCACGGGAGGGCGAGATTTTACCCACGGCTGAGAAAAAGTTTTTTCCGGCTTCTTTTGGGCCTGCGCAAATGAAGCCGTTTTTTCCCGCCCCCTCCTTCCCCTCGGGGGAGATGCGAGTCGGCCCCACTGCCTCCCGGGGTGCCTCCACCGACTTTGCTGACCCGGCCGCAGGCCCCGCCCCGTGAGCCCCGCCACGGAATTCTCCGCCCCCCTCACACCTCCCCAGGAAAGCACAGATCCGCTCCCGTTCCCACTGAGAGAGACGATTGCTGCATCAGCGCTGGCAGCGCCACCTCGTCCAGCCCCGCGGGCTGCGCTGCGGACGCTGCCGCCCGTGGCCCTGCCGTCTCCAGAAGAGTTTGTCGGCGTTCCGATCGCAGGAGCACTGCCTCTCACTGCTTCGCCCGGGTTGCCAGGCAACGCGATCGACTGCAGCGGCGATCAACGAGAGCCTGTCTCCGTGTTGCTAGGCTGCGCAATCGACAGCAGCGGCGGACGACCACAGCCTGTCTCAGAGAGGCGGCGTGTCTCCGCGGCTGTCTGCCCGCCCGAAAACACCGCGGCAGGGCTGAGCAAGCCGTCCGCGGCCCCACTGCCTCCCCCACCGGCCACTCCGGCTGTTCCGCTGAGTGCACCTGCGCTGCTGTTCCCGGAACTAGCAGCAGAAGCGGCTGCTGTGACCCTGCTTTCTGTGCCTGCGCTCTCTGCACCCCGCCCGGTGGGGAACATGCTCCCGCTAGCCCCACTGCCCACCCCGGCGATCCTGCCGCCTCCCGCCGACGCGGCTCCGTTCAAGATGATGCTGAGAACGGCGATGAGCCCGGAGAACAGCTCCTGCAGCCGATCCTGCCACCCGTGCCGCCCCTACCGGCTCCCTCAGCAGTTCTGCCGCCTTCGGGGACCCCGTCCTCCGTGTCTGCATCTGCGTCAGGCCCTGCGAACAGCTTGTCTTGCAGCGGAAGCGGCCAGCTCGACTTCTGACAGCTGGTGCCACATGAGTGAACATTTTCAAATTCAGCATTTTTCACGGGCCAATTCGCCTTTGGTCGGGGACTTCTCCCTGGGGTTTGGAATGCCTGCCTCCCACCGCGTGCCCCAGCGGTGTTGGCGGGGTGGTTCCCGGAGGTTCTGCCTTCAGTCCCGAGCCCAGAGTGGGTCGGGGTGGTGCCAAGGGGCAGAGAACGGGAACACTGGCATTTGCATTGCAGGGGCGGAGGACACAGTGGAAAGTGAGTATCGCTCGCTTGTTCTGGGGAACGAAGACCCCCAGATCCGGGGTCTTCCCTAGATCCCTGGGGAAACTTTTCTTCCCCAACTGCCGGTATACACCAGTGGTACTGGGGCGAGGAAGCGTTCAGTCACTTCTGCTGCCAGGGCATTGGCAGCATCGTGGTGCTGGGTTGTGAGAGCAAAGAGCCCGCGTCGCAGGTTGGGTCTGTGCCATCTGGCTCATTTCCCTGGGCCAGGGCCTCCACCCTGCCTGCTGCTAGGTTTGGGGGCTCTGCTTCCCCTGTCAGGGCCCCGGCCACTGGCTGTGGGCTGAGCCTGGGGTCCTTGGTCCACCCAACTGTACCAAGACCAGGGACTCTGTCCCATCCAGCACCACAGAACAGCTCTGCTGCTCCTGCTGTTCTTTCAGACAACAACAACAACAAAAGTGGAAAGAGCTATCAGCTCAAAGTACTCAAAGCCAAGAATTAGCCTCAGCTCAAGTGTTTCAATTAAGGGCTGTGGCCAGGGCATTCCAGAAATTTTTAAAAAATCGTTTAATAACTGTCAATGGATTTTTTTATAATTGTTGATTATTTTCTTTAGCAGTTCTTTGTTTCAGGATTCTCCAAGTCTGTTTCAGGACCAATAAAGACCTTTCACGGATGTCAAAGAACATCTTCAGTCCATGGACTTTCTCCTGAAACTCAGCTGCTAGACTTGAAACAATGGACTTTCTTTGCATGGGTTTTTTCCATTTTCTTGTATTGTAAGCTTTGTTTTAGTAATATGATAGAATTTGATGTTCTACAGGTGAAGAATCTCCTTGATCATTCCACATCAGCACTTGACTGAGGTTTTGATTGGCAACAGATAAACCTCTAGAGATGTGTTTGTTCTCTCTTCTGCTAGGGTCAGCAGAAGAATGACAAACACTGGGGTTTTTTTTAATTTTAGTTGTATAAAGAAGGGTGAGATGTCACCATGATATTTTATGAAAAATCCCTTCACCAGGATTTTTTCTCTAGAGACGCTGAGAAGCCTCAGAAAAGAAATGTAAACAATAATTATCTGATGCTTTGGAATGTGGCAGGTGCATCTTTGATTGGTTCCATGTGAATTGTTTTTACTTAATGACCAATCCCAGTCCAGCTGTGTTGGGACTCTGGTCTGTCACGGGTTTTTATTATTCATTCCTTTCCTAGCCTTCTGATCTATTTCTTTCTCTCTATAGTTTAGTGTAGCTTTAGCATAGTGCTTTTTAATATCATAATATAATAAATCAGCCTTCTAGGAAATACGGAGTCAGATTCATCTCTTCAGTTGTCCTGAGACCCACAAACCCAATGTCCTGGGACATCGACAAGCCCCAGAGGGCAAAGGGTTCCAGCTCTGCCATGGTCAAGGTGCGGTGCTGGGTGGCAGCTCCCAGAGACCCTTTCTGCTCTGGGGCTGCTCTCTAAGCACAGCCTGGTTTCTGAAGGGTGATTGCAAGCAAAGGGCTCTGACTGCACTGTCTGAAAATGGTAGGAGTTTCTGCTCACCCTTTGAATTTTGGGAAAAAAGGCAGGGTGAGTCTTTTCTCCTGAACCAACACATCTGCAGAACTGAGGATGGTGCTGCTGCCCTTCCTTGATTCATTAATTAATTCATTATCACTCTACTTAAACTTTAGTGACTTGTAATTCTTCATACAAGGTTGGTAATTTGCTCCATGGTTAAAATCAAAATCCCAAGTGTTTTTGGCTTGCTGTCAGGACTCCGGAGCCCCCTGCCTGGGTCTTGGGCCATCCACAGCACCCAGAGGGTTGTCCTGGGTTCCAGCACCTACTGAAACCTCTGTGACTGAACATGGAGTGATTTTCTCTGAAATGCTGCACTTTTTAAGCAGACTTATACTTACAGGTCTGGTACAAAGCACAGACATAGCAGACTTTGAGAATGGCCATAGTAACCACACAAGATACAAAAAGTTTTTAAATCCCAGTAGTCCAGTGGATAATAATGCTGGAGGCAGGTTCATGCTGTAATTTGTATTCAAAGCCTGAACATTAAAGAGAGACCATTTCTAGCACCTGAAATTCAGAACAGGTCTGCTGTTCACAGCTGGAAGTTAACAAATAGGTGTGATCTCTTATCAGTTTAACATCTGAAATGAGAGACTTGAAGGTTTAATTTTCTCCAAATATTACAAAGCAATCAATGGGAGGAAGAGCAAATTGCAAAAATGAGTAAGAAAAGATTGTTCACTCTCTGTTATAACTCAGGAATTAGTGAGAAACAGATGAAATTATTAATCACAGGAAATGAATGAAGAACATCTGCACACAACGTATAATTAAACTGTACACCTCCTTGCCACAGGATGTTTTCAACAGAAGCAAGAATGGTCAGAAGAAGCAATCAGAATCAGTAAGAAAGGTCTCTTACAGGCTGTTGTGGTGCACCAGTTTAGTTGTTCTCTTGCACTGGGTGATTGGGAATTTGCCCAGAATAGTTTTGTATTGCACTGTATAGCTTATGTTATATCATGTGGTTTGTTACCCCGTTTCCCCATCACATGGTCTTTCCCTCACCTGTCTCGGTACCGCCTGATGGCCTCTCCCCTGGGTTACCCCTCCCCTTGCCACTCCTCACTGGTGTCCCATTGGTTGTGGACCTCTCCCTCTGTCCCCATGGGGGGGGTATAAAAGCTCCCTGCTGCCAGGGAACGTGCTCTTTTTACCCATGGGTTTGTCCGCCTGATGTGTGTCTTGGAATAAAGGACAACATTTCCCATGTGGAGGAGAGTGCTTCTCTAATCTTTTACCTTCGTCTGTGAAGTATCGTGTGGGCAAGGGTCTATAGCTAGCCGGAGTGGACCCTGACAGCCCCGGAAACCATGTTTCTTCAACAGGCCATTAAGCTCTGGGAAGCAGGAACAGCCTCCAGAAGACTGAACTAGTGACTGTCAGCAGATAGAGAGCCTACCAGGGGAAGGAGCATGCTATGCTTATCCCATTTCTCATGCTTTTTTCCTACACACCTTTCACTGTTCAGCCTCAGAGACAGGATGCTGAGCTAAATGAACCTTTAGCATGACCCCATGTTGCTAGTCTCATGAATTATCCAAGGCACAGTTTAAATATGCTAGAGATGCAATTCACATTCACACAGAGCAGCAGCTTACGGCTCTGCAAATTCTGCTGGGTATTCACAGGGAGAATTTGAGCAGAACCTGAGTGGCTGAGTTCATGCATTCATGCTATCCCATTTTGCCCTATCCAAAACTGCACACTGGCTCTTCGGGCCTGCTTTTTGGCTTGGGTACAATTTTATACGCAATTAGTCAAACATCCTCTCCTGCCAGATCTGCCCTGTTGTGAACAATTGATGCTGCATAAAGGGATACATTCCGAAGCTGGAGCCCAGGGATTCCTGTCAATTTACATTGACAGTATGCTTATAAGGAAGGAGCTGGCAGTCCAGCTGGAATTAACTGCTAGCAGCCACAGAGGCAGCCACACACCAGCATACAGATGGTCTAATTCTTCCTCACATTTTCAGCTTTGTCTACCTTGAGCATCCTTTCATTTTTATATACATTAAGCAAGATACTGAGTGTGCTTGAATGTCTAGAAATGCATTTCTTAATGTCTTAGCCACAAACAGAGTTAGTAGATATTTAACTGTACAGCCCATGGGAAGAAAACAATCAAGTCATTATTTACATACAGGACATTTTCTTCTTGCCAGAGAAGAGGGGACCAGCTGTTAGGAGGCTGACCTGATGCAGTTCCCAGGGTGGCCAACTTGCCTGAGTGCCAACTCCACTTAAAGAAAGGACAACCTGACTTAGTAAAAGAGATCAATTTACTCTTAGCAGTGGCTCTCCAAAAAAATCATGCTTTGTGGAGATGAGTTTTTCTGCACATTAAAGCCTGTTCAAGAGTAGCTGGGTGTCTTACAAACCCTTGTAGAAGTTACTTATTAAAAAAAAAAAAAAAAAAAAAGGCAGCAGCAAACTGTCTCCCAAGTCTGCCCTCATCCAGAACTAAGAAGAGGTAATTTTTTTAGTGGTCAGAGCTCATGTGTTGGAAAAGCTACCAGATGCTGTCTTTTTTTGGCTTTGTAAAGCCATTTAGCTGTGTTCTGAAAGTAATTGGCTTTTAGTACTCTGGCTAATCAGATCCCTTCTTGGTTTATCCTGGACTAATTAACTCTCATCTCTTCAAATTATCAGGCAGCTGATCACCTAAAAACCTCCATCCCTGTGCAGCAGCTGCTGTCCATTGCTGATAAGGTGAGACATTCTTCATCATGAGCTGTCTTCCTAAGCGAAAATAAAACAAAATGTTAAGTAGCCAGAATAATGTACCAAATAGCAGCCTTTTCTCTAGCTGCAAATTTTTCCTCTCTGGGGAACGCTGCCTACAGTTCTGGATGCTGTTTTTCTATCATATGGGTTGAAATATGTTACCAGGAAACAAGACTCTGCACAGGGGGCAGCTCAGCTTGATCAAGCATCGTTGCCCTTCTGTGGCTGATGATCTGTGTGTGGTAAAAGACTGCAGCCCTACATGGGTTATAGGGTGAGGTGTGCAACACCATTTTCCAAGCACGAACAGGATTCGTGGGTTACATATCACTGTGCTCCTCTGCACCTGTTAGACAAGGGTATGGATGCAAAGAATGGGTCAATTAGGTGAGGCTGTGAGAGGAAGACAAAGCTACACACCAACATTAAAGTTCAGGATTTGTTGCTTTGGAGAATTTTACAAATGCCAAGCACAAGAAGACATCAGTTATTTAATCCTGAAAGATAGAATGAAGTGGGATGTTCTTTGGAAAAGAGAGCTGAGACCATTGAAGGAGTTTGGGTTAAACAAGCCTAGGAATGTCAGCGCCACAGCTGTGAGTCTATCACCAGAAATTCCCCAAAAACACTCAAAAGAGTCACAGAGAAGCTATGAAAGTCCACTGTTCAGAAAGCTTTTGCTAATCTTTCTGGTGCTAAAAGAGAAGATGAAATCTGTCTGTTTTTGCTTGCCCCTGAATTCCAGCCCTGAGACTGAATGTCATGTAAAGGAAGGTGGCACAAAAACTGGCTGGAGCTGTTTGCTTGTCAAAACAGTCCCAGGTGGTGACTCAGTTGCTCTCTCCACCCAGATCGACACACAGAATCTCGTTATCTTTTCACATGACCCTTTCTGGTTATTTACATGCCCAGCACTCAAGTAGTCAACATTGGCATCTCCAAGGAATGGAACCCTGTGAAAGCCTTGACACAACCCAAATGTTCAGACAGGCCTTCCTGTGTGAAGAACCCAAAATGCAGTTCTGAGCAGCTGCTACAATCAGTAGATGCTACAATCAGCAGATGCTACAATCCATCTTTGGATCCAACATTGCAGCATGGCCTGCGAATTTGTAAGTTATTAACCTTCCAGATGGCAAGATGAGGAGACATCCTTCAAAAGATGGATGTACACTGAAATTTTAATTAACGGTCAATGACCTTTAAGAGTGAGACACAGTGGTCTATGCGCTATGCAAGACATCATAGATATCCTAGGAAACTGCCAAAATTATGAACAATAATTTTTTTTGAGTGAGACATTTTTCTAATAAGATTTCAGCAATCTAATTCAGATTGGAAATACTGTTTATCTGCTTTTCTCTCAAAGATTTTAACACCTTCTCAGACCTTCAGCAGACCACAACAGGATGATTGGATGGTCCCCCAATGTAGCTTTATCATTATCCAAATCCATTCCTCTAGCTTTACTTGTCCCAGGACATCAATGAGGAATTAACCCACTGTGTCTTCTTGAGTAGGTTCAGGGAGTGCTTTGCTTCATTCTATTCCCTCACTCTACTCAAACCTGCCTCTTACTCCACATCTTCCAGATATGCCAGCCACAGGGTCTGGAGTTTCTTGAGGTCAGGGATTCTTTTTCGTAGGGTTTTGTCTACAGAAGTGTTGAGACCACCAGGAGAACATTGAGAGTACATCAGTGGGACTCCAAGTGCTGTGTTGCATGCCCGGTCTGGTGATCAACATGGAAGGGAGAGGAGAGGATTTCTGCAAAGGAGCCTGGTCCCACCTGCAGGACAGCCACAGGGAGGCAGGAGCACTTTGAAGTGTTTGGGTGGCATGGAACTGCTGTGCTGCCTTGCCTCTTAGCTACACCTACCTTGAAGAGGCAGCCACACGACATTGATAGTATTAAGTACATGATTCCTCTTGGGTGCAATTTTTTTGGATAAAGCAGACATAATTTGCACAATGCCATCTAAAAAAGGATGCAGCTACGTCTGTATGTTCAGATTACATCCAGCTACTTTGAAATTGCAGGAGGCAGTGTGAAAACTGGAGTTTGGGACTGTTACATGATCCTTGGTTCAATAACTAGCTTGAAGAAGCTGAATGGATAAGATTTCCACTGTCATTTAGTCATACTCACCAACCTTTTCTCGGAGAGACTTGATCTGTGGTCAGGGCTGGAGGATAATTAGATTTCTGTCTGCTCAACTTCTGAATTGTTATGACTCAGCATAACCAGTTCAGCTGAACAGCTCCCCTGATGTTAAGGGATTCAACCAAGTAAAACTCAAGCTCATTTTAGAAAGGCAAAGTAAAATACATTATCACTAGGTTCTCCCACAATGAAAAGGAATTAATAAGGTGCAAGACCACACAGTTATCTTTCTATTGCAATGGTTGCAGCAAACTACATTCCTGTTATAAAAAGAAATGAATTTCATCATATCACTGTGACATTCCCTGATTGATCTATTTAAATATAAAAGATTTGTTTTGTGCCATATTATTCAGCCAAACACATTTTGAAAATCAATAAATGGTCTTAGTACTGAGATATTCAAATTCCTTCCCTATAACACAGAAAATCATTTATGTTTACACTGAGTATCCTCACAGCAGTGGGAGCTGTGATACACCCCACTAGAAACTGCTTGTTTCACTTACCTCTCTGTCCAGCAAATCTGCAGGGCATTATCTAGAAAACCAAAATCTTGGCACTAGGGAGTATGAGAACTTCACTATTTAATGCAAACAGAATACTAAAGATTAAGAGGGAAAATATTAAAATTTTTCATGATGCCTAATGACCCTCTCTGGATTTAAAATTTGGATATTCAAGATGCCTAGGAAACACCTTATTCCCTTCAAGCCCAACTAGATGAGATTGTTGAGGTGTATATGAAGTAACATTTTGTTCTGGGATTAGCAGTAGAATATGGGGCAGTCTTTTCAGAGGTTATTTGAATAAGGCTTAGTGAACTGCACAAGGAGAGCAGCATCCTTTTGTACCTGGATGTGAGTTATGATTGCTTTTTTACGTGTTATCTCCTTCAGGCTTTTTAGTGCTGCTGCATACAAAAACTTGCAAGGTTTCAAACAAATGTTTCTTTAAATCAAATGTGGAACTACACACCTGTCTTCTTTAGTTTAGGGGCTTGGGTTGGAGTTTTTTGCTATTATGTGTTTTAGCCAGTGGGGAGAGTGTAAAGAGAGAGAACCAGCAACTTGCTAGCTTCTCGCTCAAAATTAATGCATATCTAGATGCTTTGTAGATGGTGATATATCCACTTTGCTGTCACAGATCAGATTCTTCAGTGACTGCAGCCTAAACAAAACATAAAGCCAAATATTGCCACAAAGGATGTTTTTTCCATTGTTCTTGAGTTTTCAGTATGAAACTTACCATTTTACAATTGAGTATGTTCATTTTTGTCTAAGAGACTAAAGAACTTTCAGATTTTGGTGTTAGTAGAAGAAAATGAGTGTGGTAATATGATGTCAGAGCTGGTATCTTTCAAGCGTGTTTCTCTTGTTTTCTTCAGAAACTGATGGATCATTTCTACAAAAATAAGCACATAAGCTATTTCCAAAATAGCTTTCCATCTCATCAGAGTCAAACTTTATTGAGAGCAAGAAATTTATAAGCATAAACACTATAATGTGATTTGGTTTTAACAGATTTCCTCCTTTTGCAGTTAGAATGGGATTGAAGATTATGTCTACAAAGACTTGTTATAGGTAAAAATTGATCCAGCCAATTTGATCAAAAATAAAAATTAAAATATTCGCAACTGATATACAGTCCCGACCGCCAACAATCAAAAAGTAGCGCTGACCCCGGGATCGCAGTGGGTGAACTATGACCTGGCCTCTATCACACCGAATCCCCCTGTCCACCACCGAGGCCTGGCAGAGTTTGATTTTTATACTCTTTCTCTTGCCTGCAGCGGAGTCCCTTTGTCCCCTCCTGGACTCCTTGGTATTCATGCAGTGTCTATTCTCTGTCCTGTGCTGGACAAAGCCTCATCCAGGAATTGATGTGTATCTGTCTCCAGTTCCCAGAATCCTTCATTCAGATGTATGTCCTTGATGGTCCTGTCTATCTGAGGTGGACATCTACATGGGCCATCATTGCTGGGCGTTTCCTGGTTCATGCCATTGGGAAGTGCGGGCTAGGTTTTCTTTGTATGTTAATGATGCACCTCTGCCTCGGCTGCGAGTTGTCCTGTGTGGCAATCTCCCTCTCCCCTTTGCAGTGTGATCTTAAGGCTTCATTTTATATTACATTAATAATCTTACATTTCCAGCACGAATTACCACCTTATTCATAACAATCCCCCCTATCTTTTCATTAATCCATTAATTCGTGCTGTTTTCTAAAAATATTTATACATACTTATTTTTAGCCCTTTTCCCTTTTTATTTCCCGTTTGTGTGACTCTACTGTTGAGGCAAACACCCCATGTGTGGAGACATGAGGCTTGACTCCATTTTTTCAGAAGGCTGATTTATTATCTTATGATATATATTATACTAAAATACTACATTAAAACTATACTAAAAGAACAGAGAGAAAAGAATGATCAGAAGGCTACAAAGAACAAGGATAGAATTGAATGCATAACAAAAATCTTGTGACTGCTCACAGCCTTGGCACAGGTGGCTGTGATTGGTCATCAGTTGAAAACAATCCATATGGACCAATGGAAGATGCACCTGTGGCATTCCACAGCAGCAGACAGCTATTGTTTACATTTCTTTCCTGAGGCTCCCAGCTGTCAGGCGGGAAAAATCCTAGGAAAGGATTTTTCATAAAATATCATAGCTACACTCTACCTATTTTGTGCTCAAAAAAACAAGACATAAGTAAAACATTATTCAGTCTCACTTTCATTTTCCCATTCCTCCCTGGGTAACTCCTGATATATTTTATATTCAATCTCATTTCCTTTTACTTGTTTTTCAAATTTGGCCAAGGCGTCTGCTGCCCACTTGTGTGGATCTCCTTCTAGTTTCATGATTTTAGAGACTGGGTTAGTCCTTCCTGTGGCACATTCTGCATCCATGGGCACTGCTGCTATTTGCATACCTTGTACAACTGAATGTATTAGTCTAATAAAACATGGTATCAGACAGGGTAAGAATATGATTCCTGCTACTGAACAGAGGATGAAGAATATTAATTTCTTCCACCATGGTCCATCAAACAGATTATCCCACCAAGATGCATTTAAGATAGTATTCCACTTCTGGACTGGAACATGAGCAACCCTCTATATTTCCGCTGCCAAACTTCTAATGGTCTCTTCATAGTCATCTATTTCAATACAGCATTCCAACTCATTAAATTTCCCACAGACTCCCCCTTCCTCTGCTAATAAGTAGTCTAGGGCTGTCCTGCTTTGGTACACAAATGCCCTCATTTGGGAGTGCTGTTTAGATAGTAACTCCAGGGCATCTGAAGTATGATTTGAAACAATTTCCACTACTGCTTGGAGTCTTATTAACCAGTTTAGCAGGTATATCTGGATTCTGTAACCTCAACTTCCACCTTGGGCCCAATTTGCTGGTCCATAATATTCTATAATTTATTCCGTGGGCCACTCTTCCCCTCCCCAGGTTTGGCTTCCCTCAAAAAGAGGAAATTTCTTCTTTACCTCCCCCTTTTGTCTGTTCAGAGTTTCATACAAAGGAGCTCCTAGCAAGGTGCTTTCTGACTGAGGTAAAGTAAAGAACACAGGTCTTATTATTCCTAAAGTACAGGAACCTATTTTTGAGGCAATTCACTATAAGCCTTTTTCCCACAGATGCAGTATAAACCGTTAGGAGCCTTCCATTTACTGGCAGTACTCCCTGGTTCGTTCCAGTAACCTTTCAATCCTTCCAGAGATTGGTAAGGGTTACCTCCAGAGGCTTTATTCCAGCGTAGTCCAATTTTATCACTCCACTCACAATTGTTTCCCTTTTCCTGCCTCCAACACCCCACTGGAGGCTTTGGTTGCCAGGTTTTACTTTTTTAGCATTTGAATTTACCGCTAGAGTGGAGATACAAGGGGTATATCCAACTACTTCGGTATACTCCCTCCCTTCCCGACTAATACAGATTGTTCCAATTCCTCGTTGGTCCAAAACCCAACCCTCCGGTCATTGTATTAGTCCTGATATTTTAGTGTTATCCCATTTAAGAAGCTGCTCTGGAGCTAAACTCTCACCTTTTCAAGGCCATTTCTCCGCTGATTTCAGTCCTCCACAAATCCAACAATTAGACAATCTTAATTCCATCGCAATTTCCTGCATCAAATCTATAAAAATATTTTTGTCTGAAGCAGGCAACCCCAGATTGTTGTACTGTTTCTCCAGTTGGTCATATTGCTCACTTAGGGTCCTCAACCTTTCTTGCTCCACCCTCCTTTTCCTCATCTCTGCCTCCTGTCTTTTTAACTCTTGTGCCACTTGTTGTATTTTAGTCTCTGGGTCCAATCCCTCTTTGTTCCGGGAGAAACAAAAGGTCAGGTCATACTGAAAACATGTTCAGTCATCATGATCTTCGAGAAGGTCAATGATAACCAGTTCCTTTTTAAGTGGCGACTTATTCCCATATTTCAAGTTTTTCCCCACCCAGTATGTTTTTCCCCCCATTATACACATTTCCAGTAAGTTATTATCATAACACAGTTTGTTCACCTGGAAATACCTGACAAATACAGATTCCATCCTACCCCCAGTCCATACAGTATGATTGCATCTGTTACAAATAGGGATAGGTGCTTGTCTCACCTCTCTTTTGCGTTGGGCGTGCTCTGACTCTCCAATATTAGATGCTGTCTCTTTCAAGTAGCAAATCTCCTTTCCATTTACTTTGCGTATCCCATATTGGGTGCCGTTGAAGAGACAGTACCTGCCTTTTCCATCTCCATTGCAGTTTCCCAAGGCTGGGTGGATCGAAGCCGCCGCTTCGCCCCATCCGTCCAGGATGGTTTGCATGCACGGTCCACACTCATTACTGGAGACCTGTTCTCCCAAGCCGAGTGGGTGTGCGCTAATCCTGAAGCACATGACTAGACTCAAGCTCGTCAGGACTTCCCTAGTTTCATTCCTCTGCCTCTGCCTCCACCCACTGGTGTGCCTCCAGTGGCGGGGAGAACCATCTTCTTGGCAGCAGGAATATCCTTCATGGGTATCGTACCTGGCTCAAGCTGCGTATCTCCTTTTAAAAGTGCCCCACCTGGATAACTTGACTGCTATGGCGCTGCAAGGTACCTTGTTTCGTCTCCGGCCCTTGATTGCTAAGATTTTTGCTCTGGATCTCAGTTGTCCCCTTACCCCGTTTTGAAATAGCCGAAACCACACTAGTGAATCCATCTTGATTACCCCCAAATCTGTGAGGAGTGTTAAGATTAGGTTAGTCAGACTCCATCCAAGCACTTATCACATAGACCCCTTGGCCACGCCCCTCTTCTGCAGTGTACCACCCACACCTCATTACAATATTTGCACTTGAATTGAGCAATTGAGCAATTACAGCCTGGCTCTGAGCATCTTATTTGGTCGTTCTCGGTCATTTACTTGGCCGACGCAGAGTTAATTTCAGGTCCCCGGGTGGAGAAGTAACTTTCCACTCAGGCTCCTCTTCTCACGGTTCGACCCTCTTTACTCGCGAAGCGTGGGTCCAGCCTTTTTCTGCCATTTGCATTGCTCTATCTGTGATTAGAAGAACAAGAAATGGCCCTTCCCAGTGTGGGGAGAGGGGAACATCTCTCCAAGTTTTTATGAGTACTTTATCCCCGGGTTGAATTTGGTGTACCGCGAATCCCAGGGGACTGTTTTGCATTAAAATTCCCTGCTTCCTTAGTTCCTGTAGGTTTTTACCTATGGTCATCAGGTAAGGTCATATCTGACCATCTTCTACTCTTGGGTGTCCTATAGGCATTCCGTGTTCATAGGGCATCCCGTACAACATTTCAAAAGGTGATAGTCCTGTTTCAGAATGAGGCAGTGTCCTGATATTTAACACAGCCAAGGGAAGGCACTTTTATCCAGGACATCTTGGTTTCCAAAATTAATTTGGATAGTTGGGATTTCAAAGTCTGGTTCATTTTTTTCACCTGCCCTGAACTCTGGGGATGCCAAGGCGTGTGATATACCTAGAGAATTCCTAAAGCCTCAGCTAATTGTCTGATAATTCTTGAAGTGAAATATGTACCCTGGTCCGAATCTATATACTTTACCAAACCATACCAAGGTATGATTTCTAGTAGGCAACTTGACACTACTTGCACTGTAGCCCTGGAGCTTGGGAAAGCTTCCACCCAGTGTGTCAGTTTATCGACCATTACTAGAAGACATCTGTATCTTCCTACCTTTGGCATATCGGTGAAATCCACCTGGATCCTTTCAGATGGTTGGTATGCCACTGGGCAGCTACCTGATGCCACTTGTCTTACCCTTGCCTGATTAACCCTTTGACATATCATACATCCTTGTACTTCTTCTTTAACTAGCTTGGAAATCCCTTGGCACCCAAAAAACTTTAAAAACTGCTCAGCTAGTGCTTGTGCTCCCCAGTGGGTTTGCGAGTGAAGCCTCTTTAAAATCTTTCTAGTATACTCTTTGGATAGCAATTCCCTCCTGTCTGGCAATTTCCACTTACCTTCCTCTAGTTTTTCCCCGATCTTCTCATACCCCTCAATTTCATGGGGGAAATTCTCATACCTCCTCCCCTTCGACTTCTGGGGTGCTTACCTGCAGCAATGCCGTGTTTCTAGCCTCCTTATCAGCTAAGTTTTTTCCTTGGGTCTGAAACTGTACTCCCGCCTGGTGTGCTTTTACATGAAAGACCGCAATTGCTTCAAGTTCCCTTATGTCATGGTTTGACCCGGAAGTGAGGTTTTGGGAAGTTATGGTCAAACCAATCAGTGGCCAAATTTCAGATTGGCACCTGGTGTGGCCACTGGGGACTTGGATACGCCTCTGAGAACACACAGGGGTTAAAAGCAGAGCACTCCCAGAGAGACTTCCTCTTTGGAGTCCAGCAGGTGAGCAGATCGGCAGATTTCTCTTCGAGCAGCTGCTGTGTGTGACATGGAAGCACAGAAGTTCTACTGTGTTTCCAGGGGGAAGCCGATGGCGAAAGAGGGAGACTTCTCTCTCTCCTGATGGACTGGGGGGTGCTTGTGTGAAAGGAGGGTATTGGATTGAGAATTAATGTATTAGAGGGGATTTGAATGTTAGAGGACTGGGGGGAGGAGGAGGAGGAGTGTTTTGAAAGTATTCTATTGTGGATTGTTGTGTGTATGTAGTTTTCCCCTTCCTTTTCGTGTCTGTGTAGATTAATAAAGTGTTGTCTTTTCCCTCCATTCCCAAGTTAGAGCCTGCTTTGTTCTGTTCCCGGGTCACATCTCACAGCAACCATTTTGGGGGATACACCTTTCATGGGGACACTGGCACCGTGCCAGAGTCAATCCATGACACCTTATAACCTCCAAAATTTGTTTTATTATCCCTTCATGCATCAACCCTCGCCCTTTGGTGTTAATCAGCCCCCTTTCTTCCCATATCTTCCCGAACATGTGAACTACCCCAAAGGCATACTTCGAGTCCGTGAAAATTGTCCCCTTTTTCCCTTTTAGCATCTGCAAAGCCCTCAGTACTGCATATAGTTCACAGACCTGGGCTGACCAACAGGCGTTCAAGGGCCCTGACTCCAAGGTTTCCCCCGTCTTTCCATCTACCACTGCATATCTCAATTTCCTCTTCCCCTCTATGATTCAGGCTGACCCATCTACAAACCATTTTTCCCCTTCTTCCAGTTCCTCCTCTTCTAGGTCTGGTCTTATTTTGGTTTGTAATTCCACTATCTCCGCACAGTCATGGGCAGGTTTCCCCAGAATTTCTCCATACAGGAACTGTGCTGGATTTTGTGCTGCAGTCGTTTTTAGTTCTAAGTCGTGTCAGTGGACCAAGATAGCTTCATATTTAAGAAGCCGGTGGACCGTGAGTCACTTTTCAGCCTTTTGCTCACGTTGTGAGGAGAAAAAACAACAAAGGGCACTCCAAAAGTTATTTTCTTAGCCTCTTCTACCAAAACAGCCACCCCCATGATAGCTTGCAGACATGTAGGCCACCCTCTGCTGACAGGATCTAATAACTTTGATACATACCCCACAGGTTTCTTTGACCCGGCCCACTCCTGACTCAATACTCTGTGGGTCGTATGGTTATTCATGTCCATGAATAGGTGAAATGGTCTGTTCACATCTGGGAGACTCAACACCAGAGCTGTCATAAGCATTTCTTTCAGCTCTTTGAACCTCTCCTCATCTTGCCAGGTCCACTTTGGTTTATCCATGGTAAGCTTTTCATAAAGAAATTTTACCTTTTCACTATATCCCTCAATCCTCTGTCTACAAAACCCCAAAAGCCCCAGTACCTGCCTTACTTCCCTCTTTAATTGAGGAGCGGGTAAGGCAATTATTCCGGCTACTCTATCTGGGTCTAATTTCTTCTTACCTTTGGTGAGCCAGTTCCCCAAGTACTTGACTTCAGGTTCAGTGAATTGTAATTTAGATTTTGAGACTTTCAAACACTTTTGTCTCCCAAAAAGTTGAGGAGGGCTATAGTGCTTACCCTTACCAGTTCTTCTTGGGGACCCGCCACCAGCAAATCATCAACATATTGTAGTAGTTTGGTGTCACTATGATGTTTTATGAATAATCTTTTGCTAGGATTTTTCCCTCCTGAGGAGCTGAGGGCCTCAGGAAAGAAATGTAAATAGTAACTATCTGCTGCTGTTGCTGCTGTGGAATGTAACAGGTGCATCTGCGATTGGTGGATGTTGGTTGTTTCTAATTAACGGCCAATCACAGATGCAGCTGGCTCGAACTCTCTGGGAGTCAGGAGTCTTTGTTATTGCATTCCATTCTTGTTCTTTCTAGCATTCTGATGAATCTTTTCTCTCTATTCTTTTAGTATAGTTTTTACTATAGTATTGTAATATAATATATATCATAATATAATAAACCAGCCTTCTGAAACATGGAGTCGAGATTCACGTCTCCACACATGGGGCACCAGACACAGCAGTTTGGTCCCTTTAACTCAGTCAATGCCTGTTCCAGAGCCTGGCCGAAGAGGTTTGGTGAATCTACAAACCCCTGAGGCAGGGAAGTCCACCTTAGTTGTTGTTTACAATTAGTGTTGGCATCCTCCCATTGAAATGCAAAATAGTCCCAACTTTCCCTTGCCAGCAGGCAAGTCCCAAAGGTGTTCTATAATCTATTACGCTGTACCAGGTATCCTCTGGAGAAACGTTATTTAAATGCATATAAGGGTTTGAAACTGTGGGAAATAGTGTTTTAGTCCTTTGATTAACTGCCCTTAAATCTTGTACCAACCTGTAACTCCCATCTAGTTTTCGTACCGCTAGGATAGGAGTGTTGTGCCTGGACGTACAAGGTTCCAGAGTGCCCTTTTGAATTAAATCCTCAATTATTGGTTTCAGCCCTCTCCTTCCGTCCATCGGTATGGGGTACTGTTTTGTCCGGATGGGATCCTCAGGTCTCTCAATTTCAATATTGATTGGTTCCATTTCTAATTTCCCTCCTTCTCCCTTTGAATGTCAGACCTTAGGATTGATTTTTCCCTCATCCTCCACGGTTAATTGGTACAAACTTACCATAAGCTGTGAATCCTGAGCAATCAGGCTAATTCCTAGATCCACCAACAAATCCCATCCCAGCAAATTATAATCTGCTTCTTCTACTAATAGGATATCTCCCACACAAAACTTAGTTTCTGATTCAATTTCCACACCCTTTATAACTGGTACCTTAAAAGGTTCTCCTTTTACTCCAATGATCATCATGGAATCTTTGCTTTTAGAACATCCACTAGGTAATTGTCGCACCGTGCTCCGCTTGGCTCCTGAATTCAAGAATACCAATTCTTGTTTATGGGGTCCTATTTTTAATTTATCAAGGGCTCTCTAGGTATTACGGACACCAAATTAAAAAGCCCCTGACACCTCTAGTCTTCCTGAAAGATCCTTTCATCCCTCAGCTTTTTCTTACATTCCCTCTTAAAATGACCTCTTTGCTTGCAGTAATAGCACTCCAGTCCCTCCCCCTGCCTATTCGTGGGTTTCCTTTGGGGTTGCTTAGGTTTTCCTTGAGGTTTATGTGCCTGACTGGTCTTACCTGTGTTCGCATCCTTCTGGGCCTCCCTTACTACCGCCACCAAAACCTTTACCTGTGCCTTTTGCTTTTTGTCGTCCCTCCTCATATAAACCCTCTGTGCTTCCCTTAGCAATTCCTGCAGAGTTCTTTCCTGCCAATTTTCCATCTTTTCTAGCTTTCGCCGTATATCCTCCCATGATTTGGCTACAAACTGGGTTTTTAGCAAGATTGCCCCCACTGGGGAGTCCGGATCTGTCCTGGAGTACATCTGGAGACATTTCCTTAACCTCTCCAGCCATTTAGTGGGAGTTTCATCCCTCCCTTGACATTCTCCTAATGCCTTGCTCAGATTTTGTCCTTTTGGAACCGCCCCCCTGATACCTTGTATGATCATATTCCTTAATTCTATCATTTTACGTCTATCTTCCTCTGTCTGCGCATTCCAAGAAGGTCTTTGGTTAGGCCATTTATCCTCCCCACTCCCCCCTTGAGGGTTTCTATGCTCCCAGTCCTTTATTGCCGCTCACCTAATCATCTCCCTTTCTTCCACATTAAACAATGACCTTAGGATGGCACTGATATCATCATAGGAGTATATGCTGTTCCCCAGAAATTCATCCAGCCTCTCTGCCACCCCCATCAGATCATCCATTATCTTCCCCATTTCCTTCTTGAATGCACATACATCCCTGGAGTTTATCGGCACGTTAACATATGCGATGACTCCCGGAGCTGTTGGAACCTCCCTTAATGGAAAAAGACTTTGTTGACCATCCTTGTCCTCACTATCCTCAAAGTTTACCTTCCGAGTCCGCTGTCTTGTTCTACTAGCAGGCAGGGATCTGTTGCCACCCGTTTTCTACTTGTTGTGAGGGAGGACGGGACAGGGACGGTTCTTGCAAATGTTGCACCGCTGAAGCTGATCCTTATACAGGTAAGGCTTCTGCTGGTGGTGCTTGGGGTACTGCGGGTTGGTGCGCAGGATTTACTGGTGCAGGGACAGGGAGAAGGTCTTGTGGCATTGGGTAAGGTGGTGGCAGATTGTCTAAAGGTTCCCATGTTTCCCCCGGGTTTGTCTGATTTCTGTAGGTTCTAACCGGGAATACTCCCGTACTGGCATATTCCCATAGTTGGGCATATTCTCTTTCCTCACTGGTTGGCCCCGCCTCCTCAGAAACTAACTCATCCAAGGCTCAGCTTGTTTCCTTTTCGAAGGTGCCAAACAGAGGCCAGAATAAATATTTCTTCACCTCCCCGTTTTCCCATTTCTCCATGCAATAAATCATTCTTTCCCTCGACCTCCTCCGCCTTGTCGGACACTCGTCCCAGTGTTCTAATATCCACCCCAATGGACTGTTCCTAGGTATGTTTGGCAAACAGTACTTTTCTCCTTTTTCTATCTCACCTTGGGTTTTCCCTAAGATTTTACTCTTTCTTTGTCCCATCCCGCTAGGTTTAGCAAATTCCCTTTACATATCTTTTCATTGTATTGGAGGAACAAAAAAATTCCCTAATTCCCCTGGTCTTCCAAGGGGATCTTTCAATCACACAGTGAACCAGTCTGTGGATTTTTGCCTGTAAATGAGCTCTTGTACTTACCTTTTCCTGGATCCAAGGGAATTACCAATTCCCTAATGTCAGAGGCCTTTCCTACCCCTTTCTGATCCTGCCTGTGATCAATGCCCTCCCCTTCCCAATTTTCCCAGGTTTTCACGGTTTCGGTGTGTATGCAGAAACGAGTTTCTCAACCGCTTCCAACTTGACCGACCACTTTCCTCGTGGAAGAGTGGAATTTCAATATTGGGGTCCACACTCGCTTTGTGACAGTGTCACGTCTCACACACATGCTCGATCACACCCCACTCAACCGTGCAATACTTACGGTCCTTTTTCCCATGTGGAGTCTTTGTGCACGTCGTTTTTATGAGTGAAAACATTTTGCAGTCTCGGAGGTTCCACTCTGATTTTGAGAAATCTGGGGCCCGTTTTTATCCTTTTCATTGTTGTGGCTTTGGCTTTCTAGATCGTGGTTCTGATTGGTTCCATCAGGTTTTCCCAATCCCACCCGGCCGCTGACATCAGCGGGGTGCCGCCCAGGCCAAGAGAAGGGTCCCTGGAATCCAGGATCAGATCATGTCAGGAAAGGTCACCAAGATTGTTATAGGTAAAAATTGATCCAGCCAATTTGATCAAAAATAAAAATTAAAATATTCGCAACCGATATACAGTCCCGACCGCCAACAATCAAAAAGCAGCGCTGACCCCGGGATCGGAGCGGGTGAACTATGACCCGGCCTCTATCACACCGAATCCCCCTGTTCACCACCGAGGCCTGGCAGAGTTTGATTTTTATACTCTTTTTCTTGCCTGCAGCGGAGTCCCTTTGTCCCCTCCTGGACTCCTTCGTATTCATGCAGTGTCTATTCTCTGTCCTGTGCTGGACAAAGCCTCATCCAGGAATTGATGTGTATCTGTCTCCAGTTCCCAGAATCCTTCATTCAGATGTATGTCCTTGATGGTCCTGTCTATCTGAGGTGGACATCTACATGGGCCATCATTGCTGGGCGTTTCCTTGTTCATGCCATCGGAGAGTGCCCATCTCCCGTGGGGGCTAGGTTTTCTTTGTATGTTAATGATGCACCTCCTCCTCAGCTGCGAGTTGTCCTGTGTGGCAATCTCCCTCTCCCCTTTGCAGTGTGATCTTAAGGCTTCATTTTATATTACATTAATAATCTTACATTTCCAGCACGAATTACCACCTTATTCATAACAGACTGTAGACTGGTCAAGTATTTCTTCTGTTGTGCATAAAACCTTTTATTTTACTGGTGCCAATGCACAGCCTTTAAATTCCCAATCTGTAATTCTAGGCAAAATGGTGTGAAGCACTTTACATGGAAATGTTCACTTGGGGATTCTTTGAGCAGGCAGCAGACTCTCAGACTTCCTTGGTGCCTGCAATGGCAGTGCCCACCATGGTTGTGCTTTTCACAGCTGGAGTCTTCCCTCATATCCTTGAAAAGGTTAATCCATCATCACAGGAAAGTAATAGGAAATTAATTATTGCAGTCACTGATAAACAAAGCTGGCATCAAATTTTTGGAGAGCCGGCAGGGCCAGTCTAAGCACCAAGAGAATTCAGCCAGGGGAGACTCAGTCTCAGGGCATTAAGCAGTTTAGCTTCTCAGAGTGCAGGAACTGTTCTATTTTAGAATTATTGACAACAATTGCACCTGAACACCAAGTAATGAGATCTTGAAATGACTCCAGAATGATTATCACAGACAGATATGTAATGTAACTGCCAGAGGTGATAAAGATATTGTAGAGGGTGAAAAGAAAGTGGCTCAGATCACAAGTCCTAGGATGCTCATTTGCTCTGCTTCTAGAAAGAACAGAAGCCACTTTGCATTTCTCCTTTTCCAAAGCCATCCAAGATGTTGCTTGGTCAGAGTTGAAGTGAAAGGAGTGCTGATATGACTTAGAAGCACTTTGGATGATTGTCAGGGAAAATGTTAGGGCTATGAACATCTTTTCCTAAAAGAGCAGAAGTAGCAGCCAAATTCAGCAGCAGCTAAAACCTCATTGTCATACACTTGGAATTACAGATTCAATCTTAAATGAAGGCATCATTCCTCAATAGTTTTAACAGTATAGTGCAAGCATGATAATGATGAGATAAGAGGCAGATATGGGTGACAGTCTTGGATAATCTATTTGAGTGTAAATCCACTTCAGCTGCATAGCTCCTGGGAGTGATTCCAGGGTGAGAAAACAGAATTTCACCCCACTACACTCTTTTGTTGTTGTCTCTTTTTCCTTATGATTTTTTATCTTGTAGTCACAGCAGATAAGGTGAAACTTTAAATTGTATATTCTCAGAATTGTATATTCCCAAGGACTTTTCTGTTTGTAAAGCTGGAATGTGATCAAGCATAGAAGGTACAGTCGAGATAACCCATGCTAGTAAAACAGGAGCAGACAGAATGCTGAAAGATTTCAATAATGATCCTCTAACTGCTGGGGCCAAAGGCAAATTCCCATGAATTACAAAGGACTTGTGATCTCAGTTTCCAGCAGGTGCCTAAAGCTGTTGGGCAATCCTGCCTTTGCCTGGATAGCAGTGAGAATAAACAGACTTGTGATGGGACTAGGAAAAGAAAGCCTCCTTCTACCAGGATTATTAAACAGTTCTTCCTTCTATTGTGCACACTGGTTTTAGGTGTAGAATCAACACACTGTAGGTTTTGTCTGGCACCAGAAGCAATGGCTGGGATGTTTGCAGCTCTGCGACAGCCAAGGGCTGCTGAAGGAAGCAGAGAGTTGGGATGCCTGGGATGGGAGGAGGACACGGGTGAAACATCAGTCCCCCTCTGTTGAGGACTCTCCGCGTGTTGAGACACGAGGCTTGACTCCATTTCAGAAGGCTGATTTATTATGTTAAATATTATATTAAAATGCTACATTAAAACTATACTAAAAGAACAGAGAGATCAGAAGGCTACAACAGGAAAAGAACAGAACAGAATAACAAAAATCCTGTGACTGCTCACAGCCTTGGCACAGGTGGCTGTGATTGGTCATCAACGGAAAACAATCCACATGCACCAATCACAGATGCACCTGTTGCATTCCACAGCAGCAGATAGTAATTGTTTACATTTCTCTCCTGAGGCTCCTCAGCTTCTCAGGAGGGGAAAAATCCCAGCAAAGGATTTTTCATAATATCATGGCTACACCCCTCCTCACAGAACAATTTGTCAAATAATTGTAATCATGCTTTGGGATATATTCTGAATAGCCCATAAATTCTTATTGTCAAATTGCTTTAGTCAGCACTGCATCTTGTTACCATTAAATTACCACAGTATATAATCCAGAAGCTTTTGAAAGGTTTTTTCTTCTGTTTAGTAATTTGACAATCTTGTAATAAGCTGAGATATAAGAGCTTTCTGGCAGAGAAATAGAAATGAGGCAATAAAAAAATGTCATGTATTCATCTGAATCAATTGTAGTATCTAACTTACATTTCTAATGAATTATAAAAGGTGAGATGATTTCTCTTGTTTTTCTTTAAACTAACCTGGGATCAGACATTGTGATTAAAACTGTATTGAGCCTTACTCCCTTTTTTTGTATTGTGTGTACTTTTGTATATGTATTTTTTTGTGTGTGTTTGTGAGATGAGGGTTTTTTTGGCAGGATAAAATATATATGAAATCAGGATTTTAATGTACTGCATGTGCTTTGTTGCATTTGTTTTCTGTGTCCTGTCCATGCTTACGGAGATAACAGAATGATTATCAGTGTTTGATGAATGTCTTCATTTCAATACTCCCTTACATATATCTCGGGCTTTGCTCTGTTTGGGTTTCCCACTGTTTTGCAAAACATAACCTGAAAACTTAACACAGAGCCCAAAAAAATAAATAAGCATATTTCTTTGGCCTTGAATGACTGAAGAAGTCAACATGCTAACTCAGTACAGGGGCTGGGTCAGGCAGCTTTTAGTTTTTGCTTTTCCTATGCAGATATTTTTCCTCTGAGAATTCTGTAAATGTTGAAACACCTGTGCCTCAGAAACATCTGAAGCACAGCAAAATAGCCATATAATCAGGTACGTGGAAAAGCCCATCTGTTCCCACCAAACTCAATTTGAGGAGAACATTCCCACATATTTGTACTAATCAGAATGCTGTTTGACCATTTTTTCCTCATTTTTTCCTCAAAGGTGTTTAAATATGCCTTGCATCACCCTTAAATTTTTTAAGTCAACCTTAAAAATTTAATAAATGCAGTGCATTAATATAATTTTCTGCTCATTCCTGAATAGGTATAAGTAAATGTTTTAATTACTAAAATTATGCAGTTCCAGAAATTATTTAATGAAATTATTCTTCCCATTTGCATTCAGGTGCTGTCTGTATGATGAGGTATGGTAAATGGCACTGAACTGTGGTGGAATAATTCCCGGTACTGTAACTCTGCCTGAGGACTGAGCACCTCAATGGTTTCAGCTCCCAGCAAGATCAATCCACAGGGAAGTGCTCTGAGTGTAAGGAGGGCTAAACATAATGCATGGCTTTTGAAATCACTTTCAGTTTTATTGATGGACTTCAGATCTTGGTGTGGATAAAATGACTTCACGGTGATAATCCAAAGGGAAATGTCTCTGCTTTCAGTGAATTCCTTTCTGTAACTTCTTTAGCCATGACTGGTGCAGAACACGTGCCTTGCAGGAGAAGGGTTCTGGATGATGCCTTAATTAATGTGCATCCTCTCTAATCTGCAATGATGTCTGTTTATTTCAAACTAATTACTTCATTATGCTTTCCTCTGCTAAAAAAAATCTTTGGTGCCTGAATGAGACTGCAAACTCTTTGGGGCACAGACCACATATAATGAGATAACATTATGTTTGCTAAATAATGTAAAAGGAAGGAAGCTTGTGAATAAAATATATGCTGAAGTTTTGTAACTCTGGTTATAGGTAAAATTTCACAATTTATCCTGCATTTGCAGTCATAAATAATCCTTTTGCTCAGATTTATAAATTATCAACAGCTGAAATACAACCTGCTACCCAAACAGTCTCAAGTGTTAGAAAAATAATTTCTGACTTCACTATGATGGACTGAACAAGAACTCCTAGATTCAAATCAGTTATAAGAAAATTTCACAGTCCTCCTTTTCTTCATAATCTTTGTGTGAGGAAAGAGCTGCAATATCCTTCAAGACTATTCTGAAGGCATTTTTTTCCTAAAAGTTACAAGTGTAACTTCCTAATCTTGAACACCCATCCCAAACAAATCCAGTCTGGACCTTTCTGTTACAGGTAAAGCTAAGTGGTCAGCCATGGAATGGTAATCACTGCTTGCCAGTATTTACAATGGACAAAAATAAAACAGACTTTTATACATTTTTAGTGTTTCAGAAGGACTGGTTTCCCACAGATTAAGAGAGTGAGAGTGAGAAAAAAACCCAGAAGGAACAAATGTGATGGAGAATGGTGAGCTCTTTAAAGAAGAGCTCATTAAACAGCCAAAAAGCTGTGATTCCCGTGCCAAGAAAGATGACAGCATTGCCTGAAAGCCAAATTCTGGGGAAAAAAATAAAAAATGAAAACAGTAATTAGGAAGTGATATACAATCAATAAATAAGGACAACATGTAACATTCAATTATAGATGAGAAATTATGAAGCGTGGGGAATGAAGGAGGGACAAAAAGACGTGACAGTGAAATCTTTCCGTTCCTTTCAGGCTGTGCACAAGAGAGTTTGGGCTTTTCTTTAGGGGCAGGACAGCCCAGCACTGGGGCTGGTGGCTGCCCCATGGAGAAATCCCTTTGAAAAAAGGACTATTTGACAATGAACTTCTCAACAGTGAAACCAAGACTGAAGTTTGCAGCTCCAAAGAAGAGAAGGAACCAGCTTTTAAGAGAGGAATGTCTGTTTCTTCCTGCCCTTTCCTGTGTAGGACTGAGCAAAGCCTTTTCCACCCTGGCACAATCTTCTCCCTCCCTGCACTGGAGCTCAGCAGAGCCAAACTGCTGGCAGTGGCTGGCAAAGATGGGGGCTCAAAACTCTCCTCTCATTGCTGCTCACGATGCAGGAGCAAGCTCAGCCAAGGCCTTCTCTGCCCAGCAGTGCTTTCCCTTTAGTGCCACAGCAGTGATGAGCACAGAGGTGGCTTGAGCAGGTCCAGATCACATAGGCCATCAGCTCAGGCATGCCCCTGTCACAGAACAGAATCATAGGATCATAGAATGGTCATCTAGACCATCTAGGGGTCCTGCCCCTGCTCAGCCTTCTCCGTGCCAGGTGGCCCTGGAGCTGCTCAAACAAGCTCCTTTTTAATACTCTCAGTGTGAGAAATTTGGAGACCTCGCTCTTACCTTAAAGAATCTTGCAAAGTGCTTCAAATGAGCCCTTGAGGTATTTTGATGAGAAAAAGTAGTTATGAAAGGACTCCAAATGAGGGTAAGGGGAAATCCAAATAAAAAAACCTCTGAGAAATCATTGTTTGTCAGCAGTTGACAAATTCAATTTGGAGAGTTGGAAATCCTATTTTCACATGGAAAGTAACTGAGTGTTTGAACAAACTGACATAAGTAAACTGGATGTCCTGGAAACTTTGGTTTAACCAGACACTAAAGAGCTTCAACAAACAAAATATATTGGGGTGACTGAGAGAAATGGAGAGGTCAGGGACACATGGCAGTTCTGAGCTGATGAAGATATAATTAGCATTAGATTTTGAAAGCCTGTCATGTGAAGTTCTTGCCATCTCACCACCACACATTGTCCCATCTGTGTATTTAATACCTGATGCTTTGTTGCACCCAAAATGTATTGGCATTGCTATACCAAAAAGAGTTAGTTTATACTTCATTTTGTGTTTTATACTTTAAACAAAACAATTACATATAAATAGTATAACCTTAACACGTCAGTACAAAGAAGAACAAAGCTTTAAATGGTCCTAAACTTCATAAAAAGGAATCATTAATACTATGACAATCTGTTGAGGAAGACTAAACCTGGCTGGATTTGCTTTTCATTAGCAAGCATGAAGAATTAGATGACTCCCATGGGGATCTACATATCTGAAAGTTATCTTATACATGACCAAAAAAAAGCAGAATTCCTTTCTCTGTACAGCTAGGCTGGGTTTCAGCCATTGCTCTGGGGAGCTGTTGTCCCTGGAGGATGAAGTAGACCTTGTGCAGAAAAGGCAGGGACATGAAGAAAAGAGGAAAGCAGCACCATTTCAGAGATCTTTCCATGGTGTTGCCACTTGCAACAAAATGTCCCTGCTGCTCTCTCCTTCTCCAGACTATGTAGGGCTTGCTCTCACTCCCATGTTTTCTGTTCCCAAACAGATTATCACAGGGTAACTCACACCAGTTCCAACAATTTCCTTTTTCCTTACCCTCTTCTCCCACCTTCTGTTGATGTCCACCCACAGCTTTGCCTCTATGGACCAGAGACGGCAGGAACAGCCACCAAATTCACAACCTGATGCATAAACTTCAGGCCTGGCTGGACTTGTCCTGACCTTCTTGCACCTCTCCTTGTAGGAGCTGCTGACATAATTTTTTTTAATTTTTGTTTGTTTGGGGTTTTGTTTTGTTTAGAGTTTCTTTTGCTAAAGGAGAATAGCTAATCAAACCTAATCGAGTTTAGTCTTCAATTCAAGCTAATCCTCTTGTTATGAATTTCAGGGTGGCAACAACAAGCAGGAATGGTGATCATGTATTTTCCTGACAGCTTTAGATTTGTTATTATCTCACCTGATAAGAGCTGACAGATATAAAACTACAAAAAATGCATCAGCAAAAAGGAAGAAAAGGATCACATGCAGGGAGAAACCTCAACAAACCTGTACTGAGAGCCAGATGAACAGCTGATACAATTGGCACAACTCAGTGGTAGTGGGGCTACAGCAGAAGAGAGTTACTTTTGTGTCTGTGTGAAAAAGGTAGAAAATAAACACAGAAATTAAAGATGAGAACAGCTCAAATCCAAATCTCTGCATCTTCAAGGTCTGCACAAATCAAACTCTGTCTAGGATATTTCTTTCTGCTCCCTTTCTTCAGGCTGCACTAATTCACACTATATGGTTGTTGCTTCACAATGTGGGCTTTTGGAACAGTTTTAGAGCCCAATACTGTGCTGTTTAGTATGTGCATCAGAACAGATGCCAGAGGAAGTTACAAAAATTCTAGTGTAAGCTAGGGTTTTGCATGGCATTTAGTTACAACTCAATATTAAAAAAAAAAAAAAATCCTCAACATCTTAGGAAGTCATTATGCAGCACTATAGAATTGTGACATTTTAACTTTTTTTTTTTTTTGTTATTCTACATTGAGGATTGTAAAGGTACAGATATTTGCGCTGGAAGCATTCTCAACCAGCTGCTCTATTTTTGTCACAGCTTTTCAAATAATATGTTTGAACACATCTGCTTCAGCTCTCTCATTCTCTTCTCTCATGCGGACTCTGCTGCAATTCCTTATTCTTCTTTCTTTGTATGTTTAAGGAATACATAAAGTTGCTCTCCATGCAAGGAAAAAGGTAGTGAACAATTTTTTACTTTTCTACATGGCTTAGTTAGATGCTTCTAGGCAAACACACTCTGTATACATCAACTCTGCAGAGACATGAGATGCAAGGGCAAGAATCCAAGCGCCATGGAGGCTGATTTCTTCTGCACCTGAGTGGGAAGCTCAGCTTCTCTGTTTGGACAAAGGAAGGCACATCCCTTCTATTCTGAAAGAGATTTTGCTTATCAGAAGCATTGTGAAAGCTTCTGTGAATACAGCATCCAGAGGTACAACCCTACCAACCAAGCCACAAGATCCCTGCTGCCAGGGCTGAGCCCACAACCTGAAACACAACTGCAAACTCCTGAGAATTCTTGCTAAGAGATACTGAAGTGCCTTTGACTTAAACTGACAGCTGACCTGGGCTGTGGAAGCTGCAATTTTGAATGTAGGTACCTTCTGGGGGAGCTGAGTCTGAGGGACTTGCTTGTAGCTGTAAGTTCAGGCAGTAGTGGGAAGGCATTTGTGTCTTGCTGTCTCTGTGCTGCCCACACCAAAGGCACCGTGGCACTCAGGTCTGTATCTGCCAGACCGATGAAAAGGCCAGAAAGTGGGATTTGGGAACTTTTCCAGGGAGTAAATGGATGAGGCTGAGTGCCTTAATTTAAACAGACCAGTGAGTAATGAAGCTGTAAGCTGGAGGTGAAAGACACTGGGGTCCTCTTATGCAGAACCTCAGATATCATAATGCAAAGGAAATGGACTGTGCCAAGTGTGCTGTGGGCATAGGGAAATTCATCATGAGTTTATACTTAAGGGTGATGAACACCATTCAGGGGTTAGAATGGTGTTGCAAATCAAACACTACATATTGTATTTTGCATTTTCAAGTCTCGTCTGGTCTGGGACGATGAAATAAAAAGCACTCATAACTAATTTAAATTGTTTCAGCTCCTGGAGTTGTTTCATTTTATATTCTTCTGCTGGGAATTACTGTTTACTGGAAAGGAAGGGCCAAATGTAGTCACAGGACTAGTGGCAAGTTCAATTTGGCTGTAATCAGAAGAGTACAAAAATCTCGAGGTGTTCAGCTTGAATTGGCCTCACAGCAAGTGTGATTTGGTCCAGTTCTCCAATTAGCCAGGTATCATTTATTTCTGTGATGTCCTCTAAACTATGTAGATGGGAATAAAAATAAAGTGTGGTTTTCTGTTATCTAAAACTTTTCATTAGTTATGTAGGTCAGTAGGAAACAAAAAAGTAGTTCAAACTCCATCCCCTACACTGCCAGCTTTTCTAATGAAAAGTAATTAGCAGTAATTGCTGGTAAAACTACACTGATGGCTGGTTATTAATGTTTGTGTATTGGTCCCAGATGTGAGTTTATGGCAGTCAGTACTAATGGCTCAGTGAAGAAAAAAGAATTCTCCTTTCATATTCCTGTCATTTTCTTCAGGGTGTCCCCTGCTCCCTTCAAAGAAAAGTTTATGTTTAGGGAAGAGAAAGATTCTTAAATCCTGACTTTGTAAGAAAATGAATGCCTTCAGCTCTCCTTTCAATTTGGTAGGAGTTGAAAGGAGCCAGCACTATTTAGCATCTGCAGAATCAGGATTCTGCAATTTTAGGGCTGCTTTTCTTGAGCCATCATAACTGTTAGTGGTTCAGAATTCATCAAAATAATTCTCCTCCTAATGGCTTACCTGTTTCTGAAAGCACATTTTGAAAGCACATGAGGGAAGCCTCTCTTATAAGCAGTCACCTTAAAGTATTCTGTTTAGAATAATTGCTTTCCTAAAATCCCTGCAATTACTGTGTGTCCAGCAATCACCGTCTTCAGGCTGAGGTAGGTGAGAGAACTGGCCTTTTTAGACATTAATGGAGGGAAATCATGGAATCAAGGTTCCAGTGCAAATCTACCCAGAGATGTGTAAGCGATCAGTCTCCTGCAGAATCAAGAAAAGGCAATGTCATGGTGAAGAGGAGGGTCTCCAGGAATATCCTTCTGGGCACACTTGGGAATAGATTGGAAAGCACTTAGGAACTCATTAATTCCTGAATATTAACTGTAAAACATCACCACTAACATCTAAGAAGATAAAATCTTTCTTGGCAAAGCATCTATTTATTCTTACATGGTTTAATAATGGGCACATCCCCAGGATCACCCATGCAAACCTTATTTTTGTGAACTATCAGCTCATTAATATTTCTAAGTTAAAAGGGAAATACGGTGTACTCCAGGTATGAAGGAAGTGACTGAATGCATTATCTGATATATAAGGGAGTTCAGCAAATGAGTTTTTACTTGAAAATGCTTGAAAGCTTAAGCCTGTTTAGAGTACAAGTAATACAGCATATCTAAGGCCATTATCTTTCATAAGGACACAACATGGTCATTATAAATCTTAGCCCTGAATAATTTTGTGCTTTCCAAGGCATTCAGAACTCCCTTTAGCAACTCTCTGCATTTTGTTAGATGATGCTTGAGCTCTTTTTCTTAATTTTGTGTGTGGAATTGTATTTACACCAATAAATAATCTGTGAGCTCAAGGCAACAACTCTTCCTTGTGGCCAATAAAATGGGAAGCTGGTCTGTGGCCAGGAGGTCTGGAGGATGTTTTGCAACAATATGTTCTTACAGTCCAGATTGATGTTCTCCAGCCAAATCTCAATGCCAGTCATCGCCATTTTATATTTTAAAATAATTAATTGCAGACTTCTGTGTTAAGCTGTTTTTTTCCCCATGGACTGACACCCCTTTGCTCATACAACTGCTACTAACATGCCCTGGGGTCTTTTTTTTTTTTTAAAGTCTCACACTGTCAAATATAAATTCTCTCTTTACCCTCAGCTACAACCCTCACCACTTCCTTTTCACCCTTTCTGGAGTCCAATTTAAGGATGAAACTTACCTACCCAACAGCCACATTACCAGGACAATTCCTTCTGGCCTTGCTTTTGAGCCGGTAAAACATGGAGAAAGAATATCTTAATGTGATAATTAAAACCCCCAAACACTTAATCCAATACCCAATATTTTGGGTTACATTTTGCTAGCAAATTAAAGATGCCCATGACCACTCATGCAAGCAATGAGGCCAACCAGAGTGTTAGGTACCCAAGAATTTGGACTACAAAGCCTCCTTTCCAGCTGACTCTTACCAGTGTCCTGCTTTTGTCTGGGATAGAGCTGATTTTCTCCTTAGTGGGTCGTAAATGCTATGTTTTGGGTTCAGTATGAGAACAGTGTTAACAACACATTGATGTTTTAGTTGTTGCTGAGTGGTGCTTACTCTAAATCAAGACTTTTCTGTTTCCTATACTCTGCCAGCAAGGAGCTGCACAAGAAGACATGAGGGAGCACAGCCAGGACAGCTGACCTGAACTGGCCAAAGGGATGTTCCACACCACAAAGAGTCATGGTCAGGACATAAACTGAGGGATATTGGCCAGGAAGGACCAGTCATTGCTGGGCATCTCAATTATTAAACTCAGGACTCGTGTTCTGTTCTCAACCCATGAGTTTCTTCTCTTTTTTTTCCCCAGTTCTCCTCCCCTTCCTGCTCTTTTTTTCTTTTTTTTTTTTTTTTTTTTTTTTTTTTTTTTTTTTTTTTTTTTTGTGAGTGAATGAGTTTCTTCCCTTTGAAACAATATCTTTCGGCAGTTCTGGAAATAATTTAGTCCAGACACCTTCCCAATGAGCAGTGTGAATGAGACTACAGCAGATTTGGCTGCTCCTGTTCCATTTTGGTCCTGGTTTTTGAGCATTCTCAAATACTTGTGCCATGGCAGCAGCTGTGCAACACAGGTTCACGTTACAAGGGCACCACTTGGACTTGTGATGCCACAGACTCTCACATTGCCATGGATGCTTTGAAGGATAGTTCCTAGTTCTTGACACAGAGATAAAATTATTATATTGTATCCAGGACTTCAGGCCAAATGCTGTGTAGGGTGGACATGCCTTCATACTCCTACTCCTGGGCAGAGTCAATGTTGCTGCTCTTGTCATTTAGCTTAGAGTGAGGGGCCAATTTTTGGGTTGGATGTATTTAACTGAATTTTCCAATCTAGATTTTTATTAGTACAGACCTCAAAATAAGAAAGTCAGCTAAAGGAGGGCATGTGAGAAGATAAAAATAAGAGAATGAAGCAGATGAATGTGTATGGCAAGACAAAACTAAAGTCCTGCAATGACAGGAGTTATTAATTGCACACAATTGTTTATTCACCAAGGTGATTACAAAACCCCAGGAGAAGATGAGCTGTAAGCCCACAGCTAGCCAGAATCTGGCTGGGATGCTCACCAGACTTGCTAGAAGCAGCCAGGAGCTGACTGTGTGCACCAGCTGGTGCAGAGCTGAAGCCTCTTCCTCCAAGGAGAGTGAAGCTGGCCAGGAACACCTCTCCACCACATGGCAGCACCCACAACCTGCCACAAGGAACATGTGATCTCTACCTGCTCCCACCACCACCTCGATGCTCCTGGGCCCAAACAACAGGAACCTGAGTCTGGAGGGTGCAGATGAGCACTGGCACTTTTCATCTTCATTCTGAGAGGTGGCATTTTTAGCTGCAGAAGCAGTGCAGGGAAATGGAAGCAGCGAAGCAGCTTTGTGAGTACATATGAAGCAAAAAAAAAAAAAAAAAAAAAAAAGTCACATAATCTCTTGGACTTGTTTGCAGCCCATCTGCACCAGCACCAGGGAGGGTTTATCCGTACCAGAGGCAATTCAGGGTTTCTCCTCACAGGTTTGAGGCTCATTTTTAACTTGCTTTAAAAAAATAGTGGAGGGGCAGCCAAGTGTATGAAGGCACAGAAATCATGACATCTGGGTGGGATAACCAGGGGACAAATCCTCCTGTATTTTACAGTCTGTGCTATGTAACAGCAGCTCAGAGCTTCAGGTCCAGCCCACTGATCACTGCTCTGGCCCCACTTCAGCTCAGGAGGATGCCGTAAAATTGATTACAGATGTCAGATTTGGTCACAGAACAGTTGTAGCCCTTCAGGCAATCCATCCATCCCTTCCAGAAACAAAGTCCAAGCCAAAGCAAAACGACTTCTTTCCCCTCTGCCTCTCTGTGGTTGGGGTTGCTTCAGGCTTCATCCTCCTCCACCTTTTGCTGCTCCTCACTCAGTTTAGACTTTCCTGGGCTGCAGGAGCCCTTCCCTGCTCCTGGCTGACACGGATTCCTGCTAAACTGCTTCAGCCACAGGGGGCCCAGCCGCTTCAGCCACTGCCACCACCTTGCACACACATGCCCTGCTCAGCAAGAGGAGAATTTTTACAGTTCATTAAGATTTTGAAGATGAGCTGCTGCACAAGAAAGCCTTGATTTCTTGGTGCTGTTTTGAGCAGGGATGTCCTACTTATGTGGGGTGGCTGACAGGTACCTGGAGCAGTCAATTATCCTTCCTCAAGCTGGATGGTGTCAGAGGTGCAGCTGCACACGTGGGGATAGGACTAAGTGCCAGAAACAAGGGTTAAGTAGTACCTATCAACACTGATAGACATTAGTTTACTTGCCTCTTCCTCCTTAGAAGTGTCTGGGTACTCCATCCACACTGAAGGTAGACATTGCATCCAGCACTTTGCATTTCAATTGGTGGAGAACACGAATAGCATCAGATTGCTTGGGACATTATCTTTCGCTATTTTAATTTCAAAAATGAAAGCTACCAAACCAGTAACATAAAGATCCTCTTATTACAGATAACAGGAATTCCTGCATTATTGCTCTGTCCTGCTGCTTGTAGTAGTCAATGGCTTATTGCCTCTGAAGAACATCTCTATCATGTAACTTGTGCCTGTGCTGTGTTTGGATGGCTTACAACAGCTATTACTGCCCTGAACTCCCTCTTTGGGCTGGCTGGGGACATGAAAACTGACCTGATCAGGAAATGATGCTTGGTGAAAATGCTCTATATTTTCCAAATTTTCCTGTTTAAAAGGAGCAGCAAAGGTATTTCAGAGACAATAGCCAAAAATTGGCCAGTACTTCCCTATTCTTAGCAGAATACTGCACTTCACTGTGAGATATCCATTTTCTCCAGGGGAGATAAAGTACTATGCTTCTTACACTGGCCTTTGAACTGATGAATGATTTGAACTAAAATCTGTCCTGAAGAACCTTAAGTTTTAACTTGGATGAGACAGCACTAGGTAGCTGAGACACATGAAAAGAAGTTCAACATTACCAGTATTTACTATTAACTTTGAAGCATTAGATAATATTAACAGCATGTCCACATGCTGTTAATATTATCCCTTGTGCCTTTGGGTCTGTGTTTGTACTAAGCATAGGTATGTTTCATTATAAATGTATATTCCCTTGTCCCTGGTTTTGCTCCCCTTGCTGTGTCCCAGGAGTGTGCCAAACACCTTAATCTGCTTAGCAGAGTCCTTTTCATCTAAAGGAAAGGAGCTCTGCTACCTCTGAGCAAGGGTAGAGATGCAATGCCCAACTGTGGAATGGCACCAGGAAACAGAGCTACCACGGCTGCTGGAGCCACAAGACAGACTCTCTGATTAAATGATTCATGGCTGTGAATTTCACAGATTCACTACGTATAGCTGATTTCTAACAGTAAATTGCTCCAGCCGGCAGGCCCAGGCGTCCTGCGTTTCCCCAGTGGCAGCTGATAGGCGAGAGTGCTCAGGAATATACCTTCCCACTCCCAAAAACTGTGAAAGATGCGGCCCTGCCACCAGCGCTGCTAAACCGCGTCTCGTACCTAACGCTCTGCCTACGTGACGAAGCACAGGGCACTCCAAAGATGCTCCGTCAGTGCTGCGCACGAAGAAACCCCGTTTGAGGTGAAAACGAGCAGAAACTACCGGAAGCGAAACCTTAACTTCGCCTTCCCCGACCCCTGGCAGTGTTGGGGCGCCCGCCGGCGCGGGGCGGGGGGTGCCCCTGCGGGCCGGGCTGCCCGGGCGGCACAGCGGGAGCGGCGGCGCGACCGTGCCCGCGGCTGCCATGCGTGCTTGGCGCGCCGGGGCTGCCCGCGCTCCCGCCGCTCACGGCTCCCCGCACCTCCGCTCCACGCCGGCTGGTCGGGCGGGGCAGGTGCGCGCTGCGGATGCCGCTGCCCCGCTCGTAGGTAGGGCCGGCCGGCTGCGGGATGCGCAGGAGTCTCTGTGCGCCTGTGTGGCGTGTGAGCGTGTATGAGTGTGTGTGTGCCTGTGCGCTCCGCCCGGCCCCGGCAGGCTGCCGAGCCGCAGCGGCGGAGGCGGCGGCAGCCTGCCGCGGAGGTACCGCCGGCTCTGGCGGGGGAGCCCCCGCAGGTAGCGGCGGCAGGGGGGCATGGCCCGGGAAGCCGCCGGGCCGGGAGGGCGGCGGGGAGGGCGGGAGGCGGCCCGGGGACCCGCGCGGATCCCCGGACAGCGGCGAGGCGGAGCGGCTGTCTCGTTGCAGGTGGCGGCGAAACGGATGCCTTTGGCGGGCAGAAGATGTGTCATGGGAAGCAGGCGAGCGGCGGCGGTGCCCTCCCGGCGGCGCGACGGGTACTGGCCGCGGCGCTGTGGTTGCAGCTGGCGCTGAGCCTCGGCCCGAGGCTGGCGGCGGGCGGTGAGTGAGTGAGTGAGGCGCCCCGGCCCCATCCCCGGTCCCCTCCTCCGCCCGTCCCCGGCCCTGGGCCGCGCCACCCCATCCCCAGCCGGCCCCGCAGCCCCGACCCGGGGGGAGCAGGGAAAGTTCCCCCCCTGCGCCCCCCCCACCCCCTCCCGCGCCTGCCGCGGGGGCGCGCCGTTTTGGCACCCTGCGTGGGGACCCCCGGCAGGACGGAGCCTCACTCCGACTAGGGAGCACTGGCTCTCTGTAAGTACTTCATTTTGAAACAGCGTAATTTTTTGAATTTAAAGCGGGAAAAAAAAAAAAAAAAAAAAAAAAAAAAAAAAAGAGCCTTGCCCCGCCGCGGTCCGCTCAGACATCTCTTGGATGACTCTTAGTGCGAAATCCCTGTACATCTGGGGAAAGCAGAAATTTCGGGAGGAAGCTGACGATTCGAGTTTGGAAATGCAACGTCCTTCAGCACTCTGCTAGTGGAGGAGTGACCCAGCTTTATTTGGCCTTTTAATTTTAATTACCTTTTTAACACTATCATTTAAATTACTGAGCCTGTGAGATATTTCAGGAGGTACTTTTAATTACAAAATTGTTTTTAATTGATTCCATAATTAGACTTGGATTACTGCAAAAGTCTTAAAGTAAACTGCTTTGCTGCAAAATGAACTTAGCTGTGATATGAGAGCAGCTTCACATTCCTACTCCAGCATGGTATTATATGTTTGTGTTGGGGGAATAAGCTATTTTATGATTGAATCACATCACTAATGGCAGACAGAGCTCAATATAAAAATTGCTTGGGCTTCTTCTCTTGCCAAAGACTTATGCCGAAATTTTCTAACTTGAATGCCTAAGCCACAACAGCTCTAGACCAGACATGTTTTCTGTAACTGAATATCGACTTACAGGAATACAGCTAAAGAAGGCTTCAAAAGGTCATCTTGTCCATCCTTCTCCTGATTCAGGCCTAGTTTTCTCTCTGGAGACGATAATGCCATTTTGCAATAGAAATCCTGTGACTGCAAATGTGATTCCAGCTAAAAAAGCTTTTAAACTGTTGCAGTCACTACATATCCCTCTTTAGCAACAGCTTTTTTTTTTTTAAATTTTAATTTATTTTATTGCAACTGTGTAACCCTTGATTTCCTGGGCAGCTCATGTTTCAGTGTGGTGGTGCTATTCAGTCTGTCCTGGGCCATTCTCCAGATTAGAGTTGTGCGTGCTCCTGTCCTTCTTATGGCTCCATTCACAAAAATGAAGCTGCTCCAAGGCCCCCTCCTCCCTGAGGCTCTGCATATCCCACAGTTTGATTGTCAACACTTATTTAGCCAATTAGTGCAAGAGGTTCTTCAAAATATGGTTTATAGCTCCCTCAAATTGAATAGTTTTCATCCCAACCTGCAAAAAATCATTGTGCAATGCTGATCGTTACTAACACTGCTGCCTTTCACCTCAGTAGTGTAACTAATTCTGTATCAAATTTCATTTGTAAATCACTTTAGTATCTTTCAATAACTTGGGGGTATTTTTGGACCAGAGTCTAGGAAAAGGCAATGCACTGAATGATTGTGCGTGGGCATAATCACCAGTGAAAAATATTCATTGCTGTTCTGATTATTGCTATTATTTTCCAATGTGGTTGTGCTCAGAAAGTAGGCACTGTGTAAATCCCAGCAAATGTACAGTCTTTGCATGTGGTAGAATATACGGTTGGTGGGTTTCTTTCACCCTGAGTCATTTGAGTGGTAAAAATAATGAGCTTTGTAATTAGAACAGAGGACTGTGAATTAGCATGCCTCCTATTTTAGGCTCTGTTGTATCTGTGAGCAGGCTCATTGTGCTTATGTAGCTTGCTGTGTTTGCTGTGAGGGCTCAGTTTGTGGCTCCCCAGCCTGCGACCCAGAACTCTGGGAGCAGCTCTTGGGAACTCTGTAAGCAGCTGCTGACCACAGTTGTGATTTTCTGGGACCTTTGAAAATTTCATTTCTGTAGGACTCTTATTTTATGGATTTTTGTATTTAGACACAAGGCATGTGGCTTTACTGTCTAGTTTGGAAAATGTAGCTCCAGTCTCCTTCAGTCTTCTCATTATCTGTTAAATAAGAATAATCATACTTCTCTCAGAGATTTGAAAAGAGCTTTGATGACATTTAATAAAAATACTATGGAGGTGGAAAGAATTTGTTTCAAAAGCTTTAGAAAAACAGAACTGACAATATGCTGAAATAAAAACTACCTCACATATTAAAACATTAAATTGAATAATTTAGGGTTATTTTTTCTAAAAAGCAATCTGTAGCTTATATTTTGGATCCCATTTACAGCTTCTTCCTTTCCTTGGCTGATACCAGGATTTGTCTCCTGTAATAATACTGTCGTGACTTATGTGACTCCTTCTGTTTTATATCTGACTAAACTCTATTGATTGTCATGTTCTACCATTTCATCCCAAATCAATACTACTTCTAACTCTTTTTTTCTTGTCAATAACCCTACAGAGAATAACTTTGTTTACTACACTTTGACTTTCGCAAAAGTGAACCTAGCGAAAAAATTTGCTATAGAAGTGAACTCAAATGAGCAAGCCTTTCAGCTATCAATATCCCTCATTCATCTCTAATGTATTTAAAACTGTTGATACTGAGGATAAAGTGTATCTGTCATACTTCAGCCTCTGGCTTTCGTCTAATCATTTTTGTTTACAGAATCATTTAGGTTGGAAAAGACCTTTAAGATCATCAAGCCCAAGTGTTAACCCAGCACTGCTGAGGCCACCTCTAAACTGTGGTCCCAAGTACCACATCTACACATCTTTTAAATGCCTCAGGGTTGGCTGACTTAACCACCTCCCTGGGCAGCCTGTTCCAGTGCTTGACATCCCTTTTGGTGAAGAAATTGTTTGTAATATCCAGTTTAAACCTCATCTGGTGCAACTTGAGGCTATTTCCTCCTGTCCTGTTGCTTGTTACCTGGGAGAGGAGGCCATCCCCCACCTGGCTACACCCTCCTGTAGAGAGTGATAAGGTCTCCCTTCAGCCTTGTTTTCTCCAGGTTGAGCCTCCTCAGCTCCCTCAGCTGCTCCTCATCAGGAGGGACAAAAAAAAAAAAAAAAAAAAAAAAAAAAAAAAAAAAAAAAAAAAAAAAAAAAAAAAAAAAAAAAAAAAAAAAAAAAAAAAAAAGAGACAAAGCAGCAGCAGGCTGGGAAGTCTGGTATGAGGAGAAATGAAATGTGTAGTGGATGGAGCTGATGACAACTTATCCAGGAGTTTTAAGGTATTGTACAGAGTTCACTGTGAAATTAGTATGGAGATAATAGCTGTAATGATGAATTTTTAAATATATTTCCTGCAACTATATTAAAATAGTGGAGGATGATGAAATCTCAAAGGAAAGAGAAGAAAAAAAGTTCAATAAGCTGTTGTTTTTCTTATTTGTTATGTGGTCTTGTACCCAGATGTGACTTGGACATGTGTCTGCTTTGCTGTCATGGGTCATTTGGGTGAACTCTGTTCTTCTGCAGGGCCCAGTGCAGAGTCTCAGGGCTGCAGCACACATCATATAGGCTTGGAGAGGGCCATGACCTTGTTTGCCTCCTGGCCTTGAGCACATCAGCGTTCTGGCTGTATTTCATGGTCTGTTTCATCTCTTTGACTTTCTGCTGCAGAAATGCACACTCCAGTTCCTCCAAAGCCTGGATGGCTCCAGTTTCTCTGAATTTCTCCTAAGTTTTCATTGTACTTTCTGGATTGCTGGTCATTCAGGCCATGAGCTTGCTCTCATGGAACCACTTCCCTGTGGAATGTGCCTCATTGGCACTGAACAGAGCTGAGGAATATCCTGTGCCTTGGAGCTCTCCTCCTGCTCAGACATCCTGGCTTCCTTTGTTGCCATTACAAGATGATGCTGGGTTATATTCAGCTTCTGGTTCCCTGTAGCTCCCAGGGCAAAAAAATGTTCTTTTTTTAGTGTTGTAATCAATTTGTGGTGTTCCCCTGGTCGTATGTTCTGCAGGGAACATCTCTGCACATCAGTGGTGCTTTTAAGCTGGCAAGTATATCATGCACAATTGCAAAGAAATCTGGCATGTTGTGAAACCTTCAAATATACTGAATGTTAGAGATTCCATGAAGACTTGTGGTGAGCTTCTTTCTCTAGACTAAGGCTGAATTGTTACTGCTCTGTAATTGTATTGCATTTGATTGAAATTTTGGTTATGCCATTGTTATGGTAACTGATCATTGACTTTGGATGTAGTGGCCATCAAAACCACATCCCTCAGGTTTCTGAGGGTGGTGGACTTGTTTCCCTGGGGTAATACAAGTTTTTGATATATGATGATGATGATGCAGGTCTTTGATAGGGCTGACTTTTTGGTAACCTGCAGTTGTTTCTGGCAAGAAAAGCCAGCCAGAGATTCGCCATAAGTGCCTTACATGTGATTTTGGGATTATAAAGAAGGTTTTCTGAAAACTCTGAATGTTTCCTGATACCTTCTCACTAAGTCTGCAGTTAATGTATTTTACTGTCTCCTTCTCAGTGTGTCTGCTTTTCTTGTCAAGCAAAATAGACATTTCAGCCTTGAGTTCCTTGTACATTTGATGAGATCATCAGTTATTTTGCAGGATTTTTTTTAACCTCCAGCTTATTGGAGAAGCTCAGTGTTTTGAAAGGAAAAGATTTTTCCCACAGTGACAGGATCTCAGTCCCAGATGTACCTCATGCAACCTCTGTTCCCAGCAGTTAAGCACCATTCTGATGCTGCTCAGAATTGCAAATGGCAAGGCTAGTGACATCAGAGGATGGCGGTTCATCATTTGTCTTAGTGGCACATCCATCTGCCTACAGCCGTGAGAGAGGTGGGCATATTTGATAGATTAATCTTAAATCAGTTTCTTAGCACTGTGCAAGAAGGGCCTTTATCACTGATGTGCTGTGTCATTTGGAGACTGAGGTTAACTTTTGCTTTGCTGCTTTGCTCCCTTACTCTCAGGATTGCAATAGAGTATCTTTGATCTCTATATTAGGGATGATTACAACTTTAGGATAATTAATTAATTCTGCTTTGCTTGATTTTCTCATCTGTAAAGTAGATAAGTGATGTATTTTGTGGGCGTGTTATGAGGGAGTTCGTGAACCTTCCAAAGAAAATGTTACCAGAATGAGAAATAGAAATTTTAGCAAAGCATAAACTGAGCTTTATCAAAGTAGAAGGTTCTTTACTATTCATGATTTTTGTTGTTGCTATTTGTGGGGTTTAATAATTAAATATTCTTACCAGAATTAGGAAAATGCTATCTTTTTTAACTTTTACAGATTCCTATAGATTTTTTTTCTACAGGATTGATCATGTAGTCAACTTTTTTTAAAAAATATTGTTGAACTCTGATTGCAGTTCATTTACTTTTATAACAAAATACACATTATTAGAAGCAGGAAACCTTGCACTTGTGCTGTGCATTTTCATGAGGTTTTAGGCGGGAAAAGGACAACAAAGTATGGCCTGAATTCATATTTGCATATGTGCCAGTGCAAAGTGATTGAAGGCTGGGCTACACTTACTGTTGAGCATTGCTTAGTCAGAAAATGAGCTCAAGGGTAATGTGGTGTAGTGTGTACAATTTGATTCACTAAGTGGAAGAATTTGCTTTGCTAAGATATTAAGGGACTGAAGATACAAGGATGCTACCAAATTCAGCAATTTAACTGTGAAACTGGCATCTCCTCACTTGGTTTTACATCTCTTCAGCTACTTCCTTTGAGGTGGCACAGGCAGAGCATTATGAAGCCAATTATGGGCTGTACATCTATTAATTCTCACAGTGGTTTATAACAGCAGTTCTTGGTGTCCACACTCACCTTCTGTCTGACTGCCCCATTGCTTTTGTTGGCACCAAACTTGGTCTCCTGCTTTTCAGGGGGGGTCCCAATGGCTTTTCCTGAACAGCTGGGCTGCTGATGGGGTTTATCTGAGTTGGAATGTTTCTTTCTCCTCATACTGTGAACAGTGGAAGTGGTTGGTGGTGCCATCTGTGCTCACTGAGATCCTGTGGGGCAAATGTGTTTCCACATTTGTGACCTTTTGAGTCTTTTAAATCGAGTAGTGTCCATCCTGGGTTGCTCTTTTGCTTGTGGTTAAGGGATTGTACCAAGCTTTTCTTAGCTAGGGAGGGTCTAGAATTTATCAGGAACATTTTTGTATTAACTGATTTTGTCACTGATGACCAACTTCAGAAAGGAGTATAGGGGCTTTTCTGCCAGCACCCCTACTTAATTTTGATAAACCTATCTCATTAAACCCATAATTTGACAAATATTCTTGATTGTGGTACCTTAATAGTAACAACAGTAATAAAAATTTGACTTTTTTTTCATATAGCCCTTCTCATCCATGGAGTTTAAAGCACTTTATAAAGGAACATACATAAGTTTTATTGTGCTCCTTTGTAGATGGAGAAATGGCTGTAGAAAGATGAATGTCTTGAAGACACATTTCACATAAGAAACAGGTGTTGTCATATACAGGGAAGAGATCCTTTGGATCTTCATCCATCACTTTCTTCTGTAAATAGAATTTAAGGAAATTTCCGGTGTGGTTTATTTGTGTGACTCCTTTATGTCTGAGATAACACATGGCATTTTTCCAGACACCAAAAACATCTTCAGAATAACAGCAAAAAAAAAGTGTCATGAGTTAGGTAGAGCCCTGGAAAATGGTATTATGCAGGTTTCTCATGGGGTAAAGTCCATATTAAGAGAAAGGGTGTTTCTGCCTTGCTCAGTCATGTGGTTCATGATCACAGTTTACACGAAAGAGCAACATTAGAAAAGTACTGCATGTGTTTTAAATTAATTCTAACATATTTGAACAGTTAGAAGATCATTGCATGACAGGCAGCTCCATGTAGACTGTGGCTTGAATGCCATTGCCTTATACTGCCCATTCCTCTTTAGAAATCAGTGGATGTTTAATGTGTTCCCATAAAAATATGGGTTCAGCTTACAAATGTTTGCTCATGAAAACATAAGATGTAATGTAGAGGACACAGAAGGATGAAACAGGTTTGGTCCCTTGATCCTTTCTGCATATGGTGAAGCACAGCTAAGGGTGCAGCAGAGTTTCTGTGTAAAGAAAAATTCTTTAACTAGAAAAATTTACAAACTGAAAAGAGGAAACAGCTTACAGTAGCCTGAGGAAGAAAATAGGTTATATTACTAAGGGTTAGATTATGTAGAAGTTGGGTAAGCAAGAGTATCATGAGATAATATCCTAAAAATACACTATTTTACACTGCTAAAGAAAAAATGAGATATGGCATGCACATGAACTAGAGGAATCATTATATCACTGGACTCACATTCTGGAGACTGAGAGAGCATGCTAAAAAGAAGAGGTTGTCTTTGAAAATGCAAAGTCTTCAGATCTTTTGTGGTACTGCAGAAAGGCAGCAGAACTGATAGCTGTTTATCTGTCAGGATACAGATACAGATTCAAGAGAAAAGCTGTCATACATGCTGGGAGGGAGGAGAAGATGCTCAGGAAAAAAGCCTGTAAACATGGGGTCCTGTTCTCACTTCTGTCATTAGCACCCATGAGTGTGCACAGTAAAAAACTATGGAACAGAAATTTTATTTCCATCTTTCAAGACATGGGACAACACACTTGAGAGCAGAGTCACAGAAATAGGACTGGAAAACAGCTCAGCCTGTAGTTTATCCTCCTGCCCAGAACACAGGAGTTACACATTTACCTCAGGCATGTTACCATTTGAGACTTTAGGTTGGAAACTCTACCATCTATTGAAATGCTTCATTCTCAAACCTTTATAAATGTTTTTGTCAAGTCTAACTCAAATTGTCATTGCTGTAACATAGGAGTCTGAGGATTTCCATCTCTAGTGTGGGATTCCCAAGTGTTACTTCCTCCACTTGTCAGTAGAAATCCATCAGTGCTATGTCTTGGGCCATCCTGACTGCTGCTGTCACTTTCCTTGCTCAGGCTGGAAGAATGCAGACTGCCCCAGCAAAGAGTCTTTCAGAAGTTATGGACTAATTGACAGCCTGGGACCTGAAGTTTAGCTGGAGCTGCCCCAACGTTCTTGTGTTGCTGCCAGCACAGAAGGAGCTGTTGTGATTCTTAATGACGGAACTTCCATTTTTCTGGTTTAGTGAAGGTCACAGCTAAGTTTATGCTTAATACAAGATCAGATATTTTACCAGCAGCTATCAAAAAGGTCATCTTTACCTTGCTCATTCTGAAGGGCTTGCAAGGATTTTCCAAAATCACAACTGAAAAGCATCAGGAATAAATCTCAGAGCCCTCCCATAAAATATGCTTATTTACAAAGTCTGTTGTCCTTGGGGATATTAGACCAACTCTTTGTACTTGATCATGATGTAAACAGTATGGTTATTGCCACAATAAATTGCACCAAAGTGAATTTGTATATTACTTCTGCAGACTTCTAAAGTTGTATATACTGAATGGCCCTGTGATAATAGATTAGATCCACACAAAAGCTAGTCAATAGCTTAAGACTTCCATGTGTGTTTGCAAATAAACAATTTTACCTGAAATTTTGATAAGCAGCTGCTTGACAGCTGTCACCCTTAGTGCCTGCATTCCCATTTCCAGTGAAATCGTTGGTAATTGTGGGTATCCAGAAAGACTGTGTCATTCAGGAATGGCAGGGGGAAAGGTGGGGGATACTGGAGAGTGTGTGGGGAGGAGTTGCTTGGTTAGGCTAAACTGGGAGTTAGATTTAGAGCAGTACTAAGAGGTGAATTAGCAAGAGGTGATTTGCAATGGTGTGTGGATGGAAGTCAACAGCACTACTTGCTTGGGTAAATCTTTTAGCTGTAAGAACTTCATGGCATAGAGTGGAGGTTTCTTTTATGTATTTCTAATACTCTGTGGAAGCCTACCATGCTATTGCTGTGTTTGTGTAAGAATGATTTGTATTCTGAAAGCAATGGGTATTTATGAGAGAGAAGCATTTTTCTGTATCTCTTCACTTAGTTGACATTTTTAGGGATATTTTGTACACATCATCTTACTCAAAGAAAGCACAAATGATCCACTTAGAACTGAAAATAAATAATAAATAATTTGGTCTCCTGTAAATTGGACTTATAAAATAGCTTTGATTGCAATTACCAGCTTAAAGGAATTAAGATAAAATGGTGTTATCATGGGCAGTAGTAAAAATGAAAATACACAGACATTTGTCTTGATCTTGTAAAAGTGCAGAACATTCTTTTCTCCTCTGAAGGGGGACCATGACCCCCCCCCCCCCAAAAGCCCACCACCATTCTGGAGAAGCCCCACGGTGGCGCCCCCCCCCCCCAAAAGTCCACAACCATTCTGGAGGAGCACCAAGCTGGTGCAGCCACAATCCTGGGTCCCACTCTATCCCTTCTTGAGTTTAGAGATAATCATCCTGGGCAGTTCTTTCCATTGCTGACTCATAACATCACAATGCTCTTTTCTCTGCACTCCTTGTTCTCTTCTCCAAGGCCTGGGGTTCTTCTGTGGTGCCAAGGAAGAAGTATGGAGGATACAGTCTCTTTTCTTCAGATATAATTCCAGATTAATTCTATCTGGAGTTACATGGGTGAGCTGGAGGGTGTGACATGGCTGTTTCAGCACACTACCCACATTTTAAAACTCCCCCTCACTCTGCCCTGTGGGATTCATGTCCCAACAAGAGAGGCTGTTGTTTCAGGCCTTGCCCCCTTCTCTTTTGACACTCAGAAGTGTTTGCCCAGATGGAAGAATCCAGCTTTCAAGTCTAGCAGAGTCCTTCCCTGCTGGTAGCCTGTGTCTCACCTGTCACTGCTGCCCTGATCCAGTGCATCTGTCTTAGAGACCAGCACAAGGAAGGTACAGACTCGGACTGATTTTGTCAAGACTAGGCTGGTCTATAGAGGCTAGGATGTTTTAGTTCAAGGGGGAAATCCCAATGAAAATATTCACCAGATAAAATATATGAATGATTGCACAATGTGTGTAGGTGAAGCCCAACTCCATTATGCCTATGATCTATTGAAAATTAGGTCATGATGGGACATGCCTCTGCACAGTGGCAGTAAGAGATGCCAGTGGAAGAAATCGCAGGAAAGGTCATCTGGTCATAAAGGAGGGGTACATACCTGTCTTTACATGCAGCCACGCACTAATGCACTTAGCATGCCCCTTATTAATCTTATGGATAGGTGAATGGGTAGGGAGGAAGATAAATAGTGAAATGTATACATATATGCTGAATAAGAGTAAGAAACTAAGGAAAAAGACCCCATAACCCAGGAATGAAATGCCAAAAAATACGCTACGCTCATTGACAGTCTTTCCAAGGTTCTTATGCTGGTGTTATGTTCACTCAATTATCCAATCACAAAATAAAAGGCCAAACAAAATTAAATGTAACAATAATTTTAATAAAATTTAAATGAAATAGTTGAAAATATATAAAATTGAATACATTCAATAAATTGGCAGTATAATTTGGTTATAATAAAATATAGTCTGGTTCGGGTAATGACGCATAAGCAAAATTACCGCGGGGTACGGAGTGCGAGGGCCTTGGGACCCCTGCCACCTCACGTACAAGCTTGCCAAGCCCAAAATTGCCCCCTTTATACTGTCTATTATCAGCATCCCCTCCTATTTTCGATTCATCACTCCGGTGTCTCCACCTTCATCTTCATCTTCACCGCGCATGCGCCACCATCTTTTTGGGGGTCGCACCACTTTTTGGGGGTCGTCCAGATGAAGGCCGCTCCTCTTCCTCAGGTGTCCTTTATTTCACCTTTGGGTTACACATGCGCACCAAGCTAATATCATATATGCCAAACCAAAATTATATAAGCCAATATAATAAATCTTGTAAATTAACATATTTCTGATTTCCACCCAAGTTTCCCCTCTTTCACTTAATTTTAGCAAGCTTTATCTGACTCCTTTCCCTGCCTTGAACATCTGCAGAAGATAATGGCGGAGGGGGGGCGGGCCTTTCCCCTCCGCTTTTCTAGCTTTTTACCTTTTAACCATTTTGTTATCTCCAAATATTGATTACTATATCCATATTGATTACTGTTTCAATTTTATCAGCACGAATCACACCTATTTATCACACTGGTTCTTAGCATTTACAAGGTTGCTTTTTACACTGAAAAATGGATGAGTGCTGCCTCTAATGCTTCTGTTTAGGCACAAGAGTTATACTGGATTCATGTGAGGGATGGAGAGCGGGAAAGTGTTGGGTATATTTAGATTCTATTTAATTTTTATTTCATATTCAGTAAAGTTACCGAGATGGACTTCATTTCTCATTTCAAAGAGAAATCCATCAGATAAATTATGTTCACTGTGGGTAGAGGAGTTTTGTCAAAACCAAGATGAAAGATACCTTTCTGCAGTAGCCTTGTTGTACTAGGAGGCGTGTTTCTTGGATGCTACTAATAAGTGTATTTTTTAACCCTGAGTTCTGCATGTGGAAGAGTTTTCTTGGTTATTCCAAAAGGCTGTCTGAGAAACCTTGTACTTAGAGCAGGTAGATCTGTGGCGCTCAGGAAGTCCATATGTCAGCCAGGCCAGGGATAGAGGACTGAAAAAAAGAGTATTTTGAACTTTTTTTTAGCATGCCAACGTTATTAGAATATTAATAAACGTAAGGGGGCACTCATTTAAAATAGCTCTGTATTATGTAAACTGGAGGTGTTGCTGCAGTGCATTAGTATCACAGGTAAATGATTCATGACTTTTGCCATCCTGACCTGTTTGAAGCTGTGATTTCAGAATGCAGACTTTCAGGGAAAACAGTTATAAATCTGATCTGATATTTTTTTTTTTTTTCCCAAGGAACAATGTAGCAGCTCCCAGCTGCAGCTCTATGGTCATCTTAGCATTTGCTGTTTATGATCCCTTTTTGCCATTCTTAATCTTAGTTTAATTCCTTGGTTGTTTTATTGGAGAGGAAAAAGTCCTTTGGTAGTGCATATATACTTACAGTGTTAGAAAAAATATTTTCCATATGCTGAGGTTTTCTGTCCTTGCCATCAAGTGATTCTGTTATCATAAAATCTCCTCTGAAGTACAAACTCCAGGCAGTGCAGGGAGGTGCAGCAGGGTTTCAGTAGCCAGTGGGACTGGCAGCTTACTGCCAGTAAGCTTACTTACATACTTACAGAATGTTAACACAAGGCTGCTGTTTGTTAGCTTGGAAATCCATTTGCTAGTTTTTCCCTGATCTGAACAATTGGATGATGTAGGGATTTTCCTGTTCATCAGCTTTCCATTTCTCCTGTGAATTTCCTGTCTTGCTCCAAGGCAGTCATTCAGGCTATGGTGACTCTGCTCACCAGCACTACAGCCAAATTTCCTACAAGAGCAAATGTGGATCCTCTGTATTACCTCCTACACTTGACCTCAGAAATGGAGGAGGTAGGGGTGAGCAGAGTTTCTATGAGTTTTAAGAGATTTGACCTCATGAAACAGTTCTAAAATGATGCCCCCCCCCCCCCCTGTTTATGTAAAATGATGCCCCCCCCCCCCCATGTATATGCAGGGATGAGGAAAATCTGGTTGGTTTTTTTTAGAACACAAAATCTGCTTTTTTTAGAATACAAGATGATTCTGGTCCTTCTGGTTGGTTGTACAGCCTCTCCTTTCAGTGTCTGAAGACCATTCATTCTTTCTCCCTTACATCCTTGTCAGTCTATACTTATCTCTTCCTCTGACTTATTTTTAAACGTACTTACCTGAAAATAAAATGAAGAGGTGGACTAGTGCCTTTTCTGGGAGATTCTCTGGGAAGCTACAAGGCAATTAAAAATGTTTAATATGTCTCTTTTTGTAATTCGTCTCCCATTCAGCCTTCTCCAGATCATCTGGTCTCTCTGCCATCTAGATCAACTAGCTTTTAAAAAAATGTCTTCATGCACACTTTTAAACCATTTGCCTTGATCAGAAATACAAAAAAAAAGAGTCAGAAAAACAAGACAGGGATGTGTTAAATGGGGAAAATTGTCAAGGGATATATTATTCAGAGCTTTATGTAAAACTTCCCTTTTTTTCCTAGTTGTAATGGTAGTTTCACTCTTGCCTCTCCTATTGAACTTGAATGTATTCATTTGGTTTGTTTGGGGCTATCTTAGTGAATTTTGAAAGCAAGGGCTGGTCAGTATCCAGTCCTGAGTGTTCCTTAGTATCAGTTCATATGATCTGTGGTAGGAAGGGAATGATTCTGTCCATCCAAGCCTAATGACCTGAAGTTGTAAAGCTAAATAGCAAAACTGCTACTGGCATGATTCACTATTTTTTTTTAGCTCTGAAGAGGAGACAGTGGAGCAAAGGTTCGTCTTTCCATACCAACTGTGCCTTTTGTTGGACAATCTGATCTTGCTGAGAGGTTAATGTTTATCTTTCTTTTTTAACCAGGTTCTGCAAGATGCCACGCATCTGTTTGGGTTCTATTCATAATGGGCTCATTCCTTGAGAGAATGGCTCTCTGCTCTTCTGGTATTGTACAGGCCCTTGCACAGGACAGAGACTTTGCAACTTGAATTGTTGCTGGAAGCAGCCAAAGTAGAAAATGTGACTGATTTAACTAAAACAGCAACACAGAAGTCTGTGAATTTAGTTTTTGCTATTTAAAGTATAAATATTTTCTCCATTTTCCTTGAGTGCTAATTATTTTACATTTAAAGAATGATTTTCAGAGGTTAGACATTTGGTAGTGTGGTATAATAAAAGAAAAATCACTTTTTCCAATGGAATAACTGATCCAGATTCAGTTTGGAAAAGTGATTTCTGAAAGCTTTTTCTCCTAATCTCTTGGAGTGCTGCAAAGCCTACCCAGGCTGCATGGGCTCTGCTCCTGCCAGGTTTATCTGGGGAATACCTCGTTATTAAAATCCTCTGTTGCATCCAAGCAGTTCCAGTTTCTAATATTGAATTTCTAAATAAAAGTTAGTGGTGATACTGTCAGATTTGAATGAAAAAAACATGTTTACATCTTAAAAAAGCTGTGACGTGATTTTGGAGTTTAAGAACTCATTTAGAATTGGTTTAAGCACTGAAATAAGCCTAAAGTTCCTAAACTTTCAATGAAACAAAGGGCCTGAGCTGATGTGAAGACACAGAGCAGGCCAGAGAGGTGCTACTGCCTTTGGGACACTTGCTGAGACTGTGACCAAACCAAAAACCTGCATTCAGATTACTGAATAGTGGGATTTAGGTCCTAGTCTGTGACTCATGATGGTGATGCAGCATACTTTTAATGGAAAAAAACAGCAACCTTTTAATGGAAAAAAACCCCCCACCTTACCAGGATTTAAATCTAATTTGAATTATCTCTTAAGAGGGACATATGATGGTGAATGTCAACTGAATGATGCTTGTATGTTCTCTGTAGTGAAGTCTTGGTCTGCATATGGAAGACTTAGCTGAACCAAAAAGGGAAATAAGGACAGAGAATAAGAAGCATAGGGGAAATATGTGCCTTGCATTATCAGGGGATTGCTAATTCAGATAAAGTAAGGCACAGACATTTTGTCAAAGAAGTCGGGTATGTAAGTTTAAAGCTTGCTCTAGGCAGTTTAACTTAGCCAGCACTTCCAACAGATGATAACCTAAGGTGACACTGACCTTGGCAGACTTACAAGGGCAAGACTTGCACAGGGATAAATTATTTCTTGACCAGTTGCTCAAGTATATGAGACACAGTCCAGCATTCCTTCAGTATTGATTATGGATGTTTGTTTTATCCCAGAACAAACATACTTATTGCAGGCAATGGAAGTAGAACAGTCTCTGTATATTTGAGCACTTCTCTATCCATTTTAGTATATCCTGGGGTACAGTGATGCTACTGAGTTTGTGCTGTGCTGCTCTCTCCACTCTCCTTGACTCATTCGTTTTTAAAGCTGAAATGCATGGAGTGGGAAGTAATGGTTTTGTTCAGTAACTGTGCAATCAGGATTTTTGGCCAGATTGTTTTTTTTCTGGCCTCGCTCCCTTCATGTCCAGGAGAAATTTCATTAACTTGGTGTATGGATGCACAATTCCAATAGCACAGCTAGTTTCCATGTGTTGTAAGTGGCTGCTTTGAGACTGTCAGTGTTTAGAAACACAGTGGAGGCAACTTAGCCACAACGTCACTATTTTTAATCCACCCTCTGTGTACTGAATCACCGTACGTCCTGCTAAATCTGTCAGGGTCTGTGGGTGGTAAATGCTGCTAGGATGTAATTCCTTTTTGTTGTGAGGAGCTATCCAGACTCAGGAAATAAAATGCCGTGGTGAGAACAGAACTCAGCTGTACCCTACCCATGCTCGTTGTAGTGATTTCTGTATAGCAGAATTGGGCAGTTCTGAAGTCACAGCCCTTTCCTGGATTTGTGGCCCAGTGGACAGAGCTTGTTGGTTTCTTGGACTAACTGAATGCTGTCAATACCAAAAGTCCCACAGACATTATCATTTTCAGCTTAATATTTAAAACGCCTATTATCAAAGAACCACCAACAAAATAAAAACCCTGGCCCAAAAATGTTATGTGATACCACTGGGAAAATGACAGCTGAAGGGTCCCTTTTAGATCTTCTGTTGAGTGACTTGCTGGGTTTAAAGGTGCTTTTGCACATGCTACTTTGCCCATCTGTTCTCCCTGCTTCCTCAGATCCCCAGAGCAAACAGAGAAGCACAATTCAGAAGACTTTTTTCTCTGCTCTTCTGAAAGAAGAAATTGTGTCAACTGCAATGTGCTATTTGGATGCAAAAAACCCTGAGCTGGCAGGTAAAAAAACCCCAGATAGTATCCCTGAGGTGTGTAAGGTGAGTTGCCCGAAGAATCCCAGTCCCCTTGGTTTAGCAGTGGTCACTGAATTACAGACCTGATATTTTTAACAGCCATGTTTTTTGTTTGCTTGCTCCTCTGTTAGACATTTAAAGGATATAATGCTGTGGTGAGAAATGGCTTAATTTATACCATTTGCTTTACCAGCATGGCCTTTAAGTCAATAATATGTTGTAAGACTCAACTCTTTGTGAGCTAAATCTCTGCTGACAACATGATTGATTCAGTTTTGCAGATGGGACTCAACCTGTTGTATGATAACCTGTTGTGTCTCAATCTGTCTTATGATTACTTGCACACAGACCTAGCCGCTGACAACCAAAAAATGTTAATGTGGGTGAATGCTCACACATATGCTTTACGTATATGTGAACACCCACTCCCTTATGCATTGCTGGAGGAAAAAATATACTTGTACACAAGAATCCTGTTCTTTATACATGGGGAATGCAGGATGCAAAGTTATGCAGCCAGAAATAGAAGCAGGGGGTTGAAATGTCAGCTTGTGAAAAAAATGGAAAATTAATATTGAATGGTTGTATATTCATGAGGGCTGAGCACGACAGGGATTTGTACTTGATCCATCTTCCTTCAGTAGGTCAGCACTTGTTGGCTCCAAATCTCAAGCTGCTTTCACCTGGAGGCCTTTTCTTACCATACTCCTGTGGGATATCTGTCTGTCCCACAGCCCTAGGCCACTTGACGCTAATTCCCAGAAATTGCTGTCAGTGTTGAAAGAAAAGCTGGTGCTGAGTCAGTGAAGAGAGGGAATTGTTCTGCTGTCCCTGGAAGTTCTACATTTAGCACCAGTTGTCACACAAGGCTGCTGTGGTCTCCCCTGTGTGTTTTCTGAGTGTTCCCTGGTTCAGTGGATACCACAACCACAGGAGTTCTGCATCAGAAGTAAAATGTCACAATTAAGTAGAGAGATTCAGTTTCCAAATTTTCATGGAACAATTTCTTATTGTAGAATATCTGAGTTGGAAGGGGCCCACAAGGATCATGGGAGTCCAACTCCTGGCTCTGCATAGATTGTCCCATGTATAATCCATTTTGGATCATACTTTTAGAGATTCATTGAGCATTTGAAAGCATTTGAAAATATAAAATTTAGCTCACTTTTCATTTTTCTTTAACTTAGTGCCAATTTAGAAATTGTTATTTCTGTTCAATAGACTTCAGTTGTAGCAGGCTGCAGGCTAATGCCTACACAGCAGAACTCTTCTGCCCTACTTGATCCTGTTTATAATTTAATAATTATAAACAGGATCAAGTAGGGGAGAAGGGGAGACCCTGGGTCTCTCTGAAGGCTAGATTATGTCTCCAGTTTATTTGCACAACTGATGGCTTGAATTTCTTTTGGGTTCCAGAGTTTGTCCTCTAAGCATTTATTTTCCTATTTAATGAAAAATCTTTGCCTGGGGTTGAGCCCTGACACATGAGGTGGCATTTCAAGATCAAGTGTAATTAATATTAAAAAAAAAAAAAAAAAAGCACTGGAGACCACTGATTTAATTTAAGTACTTATTTTCAGATGTGATTTTTCCCAAATTTCTAGTAAAAGTCCATAGAATTTGTGATTTTTTACCATTTTTGAAAGCAGATCCTGACCTAAGACACTTCAATCATACGGCACCAATAGTGAGGAAGGACTTATGACCACAGTACTGAAATCTCCTTAAAATGTGACCATCTGCTCAGTGTTGTGCAAAGGCAGGAAATACTAATTACAGAATGTTCTGACATCTCTGGACTTGTGACACAGCTGAATCTGACCCAATATGTTCACTAAATTGAAGCTCATGTATATTGAAAACTGCACAGCTTAGTAACACTTTGTTTCTGAACTTATTACCTTTGTAATAAGTGTATTAGGCAAAAGCAGTATGTTTTTAAAAGGCATTCAGTTCAAATTTGCATGAAAATGATACTGTTGCTACAGGACTTATTATGAACTATTAGATAAATAATCTGCTTTTAAACAGCCTCTAAATACCTATTTATGCAATGTAACAGTTGAAAAGTTAGTATGTATTTTAAGACTGACAGTAGTTTACTGTGTTCAGCATCTTTGGCTTCTACAGCAGAACATTTTTCACTTAACAACATATTTGAAAAACTAAAGCAAATACCAAGAGACACACAGTGCAGACACACATTGGATTTAAATATAAAGTTCAAGTCACACTATGAGTCAGCTGCAAGCAGGAAAATATTAAATCTCACTTTTTTTAGTAGTCGTGCTCCTGTGCTTAAATGTTATAAAGGTTGTTTGTCAATAGATAATGCTGTACATGCTATGAGTTGAACGACCTAAGCCGAAAAAGTTTTTAAATGTATAAATGTTAAGAGGTGGAATTACACAGTCTGATCCCCTTAGCCAAGCCCATGAGAGGACTCCTTCAGCCACTCTGTTCAGTTCTGCTTTATTCTGTCTGCAAAACTGCTTACAGACCTGGGGCCTGCTTAACAATGGCAGTGTCTGCATTGTCTTGCCCTGTTAACAGCAGTGGCTTTTAATGTTGTCTCCCTGCTTTTGAATCCAGCTTCTGACTCTGCATTGAGAGCCTCTATCATGGCCTCTGGGTAAGGTCATGTGTCCCTTGCTACCAGAACTTGATTGTGTTCTGTGAGTGGTTTCACCTCGTGTTAGACCATTAATGAATATTGGTCCAAACATCAAGCTTAACAGCAAAATTGGAGGTTTTTAGTAGGCAGTGAAATAATCTTGACATTGCTCCAGGCTTGTATTTGTGGAATTTTTATGCAATGTGCTTCTGGAATGGAGTGGAATATTGTATTCTGCCTACTCATTCTTCTGTTCTTCATGTAAATATATGCCCAAGTGTTTGCTGAAGGCAGTGATTTTTTAAATCAAACAGGTTATATTTATTTAAGCATGAATCTTCTATCCACTCCACCCTCACAGGTGACGGTTCCTAAGATTGATTATTCAGGATGAACACCACTCCTTATTCATGAATATGTCTTCTGCATGTGCAGGAGGACACTCATTCTATTCTGAAGTGGTCACCACTTCTGCTCAGAGATGCTGCCCCTGCTTTGGCCTTACCATGTGGATTCTCCAGGGACTGCTTGTGCCTCCAGGTACTCTTGGAATCAGTTGCCATACTGTTGGATTTGTCTTGTTGTTAAGTTTGTACAGCCAGGACAAACAGCTGCTGTGTGAAAGGAAGGCAATGCCTGTCCCTGGTCTGCCCCAAATGGGCTGATCCGCTGTGATCCCACTGCGCGTGGGACTTGTCATGCAGGACCAGCTGAGATGTCCCTGTGCACCTTGGTGCACTGGGACATAGTGGTGAGAATCCAACCCACATCCTGCCCTGCAGGGTGAGTTTGTTTCAGGGGTGCAAAGCTGTGGCTTCATATTTGAAATCTGGAGGAATAAGTAGATGAAGTAATTGTTAGTAAATTGTGTTTCTATTAAATTTTGAAATGAATAGATGATTTTTTTTCAGGGATGTGTTAGTGGTGCCAAGTCAGAAGACTCCTTAGGCAAAAGATCTGACTACTTAGAAATTAAAATGGTGCAGAATAGATATAATACCTAGAATATGATAGTTTTATCCTTTGGCCATATGTCTATGTAGGCTGAAGAAATTAGAAGAGCTGGTCTCCCACCTCAGTTTTCTTAATGCCCTGTATGTGTTTTATGCAGTATTTTGGTTTTATAAGCAATCACACACACGTGCTTTCTGATTTCTCTGTTCCAGACCCTGGAAAGTTCTGCCTTGTATAATGGGTCTGGAGTTATAAAGATTTAAATTGTGAAATATGTCAAATAAATAATATATTTCTTTAGAATCATCCTCAAAACTGAAGACTCAAGATACTTGTTTTGAATGCTTCTTGAAGACTTTCTAAATCCTTGTCTTCTCAATCTCCTGGAAGGAGGGTCTGCTCACTTGTAGCTTACAGTCTGTCCTTATACTAGGTACAATCCTTTGAGATGCAGAGGCCATAGGTAATCAATCCTGCATTAATTTTTCAACAAAATAATTAATCTGATATTCAGTAGAATTTTGCATTGAGAAAGAGCTGCAGAAATACTGTGAACCATGCACTTCAGCCTTCACATTTTTAACCTGCTAACCCTTGTGCATCGAACAAGTGCAGATGTCTAACACTAAAGCTTTCTGTGAAAAAAAAAAGAAGTCAGAAAAGGAAACACTGACCATATATAGTCCCCCTTTCCTCTGCAGTGCATTAAGCAACAGTGCAATGTGACAAAATTTTTATTGATGCTTTTTCCATTTATTCTCATGGAGAAAATTTCTATAGAATTGTTATTGTGACCTGAGCCTTTTTTTTTCATTCTGGTAAGAGTAAGTTTTGAGATCACAATCATATTCCACAGGTGAGATGTCAACAGAAGAGGTGGAATTCTGCCACCCTTTGTCACTGCATCTGTTGTATTGCAGGTCTTGTCTTTGGAATCTTGATCCTGGTTGCACCAGGAGAGGGTGCAATCTTCTCACTGTGTGATTTGGAAGATCAATTTGATTTTGGCTCCTGGCATACTGGATCATTGGGAATGTGTTCTTCCCTCTCTTAGTTATGAACTCTGTAGCTTCCATCTGCTGCCATGTACAGTGGGATAGTGTAGTTGATCCAGAAGATCCAGAGTTGATCCAGAGAAAGATGTAGTGTGCTTTGGCCATGTCTTCAGGTCATGGAAGAAGCCTTTAAATGTGCAAAGAGATTTTATAGTTACAGAAGCCATGTGGATATTGAATTAAGAATCCAGAAGACGCTTCAGAGTGCAACAGGCTACTGACCTTTGATTGGAAACAATCTTCACAATGTAACAAATTCTGTAGAATATTTTCCTTTTCAATGATTCTCTTTTCCCTTGGAAAGACCTGGGAGTTGAGATAGCCCAGTGAAAGTTTCATCTCTGTGTTTGAAATGAGGGATGTAGAAGGCTGAAGATGAGTTGTGTTTCATAGGAGGCATAAGACTGGTGTTCACAGGTATTCATCTTCTTTTGTTGTGTAGGAGAGAGTGGAATCTTATCAAACTACACCAGAGAGATGTTTTCAAAGCAGAAGACTATGACTGTCTGTTCTGGTCTTGTGTGAATGTCTGAGAGGAATGTTTTAAGTCAGGGTAGCTGCAGGCTGAGCACTCCACTTTAAACCTCATGTTTGATTCATCAACACTTCACAATTGGCTGTAACAAATTCCACTGCCTGCTCTAGTCTCAAGGATCTCTTTTTTCTTTGCCATTTGTGCATCAACATCCAAGTCTGGTGTTATGCAGGCACATATTTTAAAGGAGAATTCATTTTCAGACACTTACAAATCTTATGAGTCACTTTGGGGCTGGGCAGATAGAAAGCACCTTGGGAGAGAGGGAGCTTGGGATCCTGGTGGACAAGAAGGTGACCGTGAGCCAGCAGTGTGCCCAGCATCCTGGGCTGCACTGGGAAGAGAGAAGCGCTGGAGCATGTTTCATGTGAGGAGAGGTCAGGAGAGCTGAGACTGTCCAGCCTGGAGGAGAGAAAGCTCAGGCAAGTTCTTACTGATGTGTAAAAACAACCTGAATGGGGAGGACAAAGAAGACAGAGCCAGGCTTTTAGTGGTGCCCAGTGACAGCACAGGAGGTAAAAGGCACAAACTGAAACACAGGAGGTTTCCTCTGAACATCTGGAAACAGTTTTTCATTGTGAGGGTGACCAAGCACTGGTTTCCCAGAGAGGTGGTGGATTCTCCAGCTGAGCAGATTTTCAAAGTCTTACTGGACACAGTCCTGGGCAGCCCTCTCTAGCTGCTTCTGGTTGAGCTGGGGCTGTGGACTAGATGATCAGAAGGCCCCTTTCAGCCTCAGCAGTTCTACTGTTCTGTGATATACCACATATTGACACACATCAGAGGAAGCCTCCCTGTCAGACTGGTCCATCGGTCCTGTCAGGGAAACGGGAAGTGTGGGAGACGCACTTCGTTATACAGCTATTGTGAAGTTATTGTATGGCTTAGTGTAATGTGCAGGTTGTGTCCAAAGTACGTGAACTTATGTGGAAAGGCTGTGGTGTACTCACAACATAAAGAAGCAGATGAAGATCTCAGACTTGCTATTTGGAATTTTAAGGGCATTCAGCAAGGTTTGTGTACACACATGAGGACATTTTTGCTCATGTTCCAGAACCTAGCTAATTCCAGCCTGGAAATGTGGCCTAGGAAATACTTAATTTTGGCCACATGTAACTATCCTTTTTCCCCTTTCATGTCTCTTGTAGCTTTAGTCCAGATAAATGGAGCACTTGCTCAGGGTATAACAATTTAGCAACCCTTTCAATACAGAGTTAAAGATCTATAGTGCAATGTAAGTGAAGGGAATGACAGAAAATTAAAACTGTAAAGACATTAGGAATGGCAGTGCTATTGTGGTTTGCTGTTACTGTTACCATCCGTGTTATTGCTGTTATGAGTGACATAGTTGTTTTTAGCATAGCCTGGCTAGCATCCTTAGCTGAAATTAGGAAGTTCACTACACTGGTGGCTTGATGAACACACATGACTGTATGCCGCCTTGGCTCAAGTAGGACCAAGCTGCCAAAGCAGAGCTCATCTTCTTCAGTGTCCTTGTGTTGCTGCTTCTGTGATGGGAGCAGATGGCATAGCAGGAGTGTTCCCAGCTTTGGTAAAACAAGATGCAGAAGATAAAATGAACTGGCTCTCATTGGAACATGCCAGCTATTAGTCTAGCAATCAGGCCTAGATGTAATTCTCCATTGCACAGATTATATCAAGCATGTCTCAAATATGGTAAGCGCATACCACACAGAAATAAAGATTTTCAGAAGTTGCAAAATGACTGATTTCACAGCCGTACATGCATTTTGAGCCATTTCTTCACATGTCCGATTCTGAATGTTTTAGTTGTGTAGCAATGAAATAACTGATTTGTTGGCAGCATCTCATAGTTGGTTACATAAAAGCCACAATGGCCTTGAAACCTTGAATCTGGACAGAGGGATGAAGAATATTTTAAGCTCATGACTCAGTGACCTTAAGTTCAACAGTGACAAGAGATTCCTGCCATTTAAGAAGATAATTAAATGAACTTACACATGTAAAATGTATTTTCCGGTTGCTCAGATGTCTGTGCCCCTCATGGTCTCCTCATGACCTTTCATGATCTCACCAGAGGTGCCAGCTTTGGATGAGATTGTGGAAGTTGAACTGTGCTTGATTGTAGAATCCACGCTCCTTGGGATCAGAGCGTGCTCCTGGGTCAATGGGAGAAATTTGCAATCACTGTCTACTAAGGGTTCTGTTATTCTACTTCTTAGCATCTTGCATCCATGCCAAAAGGAAAATAATTTTTATTCTTTTTAGATTATGTTCAGTGATGTTTGTCCACTGTTTTTTGGCCTTGTGTGTATGCTATTAGAGGTAGGCTAATTTATGGTGGCATGTGATTGCTTGTTGTACTCGTTCCTGAAACTGGGGAGGGAAAATGCTAGGAACAAATCTGCAAAGTGATTTTACCTCATTTTCTCCTTGATTGCTTTACTACATTCTCTTCTTTGTTCTGGCATGCATTTCTTGGCCTCTTAATTTTCAGCATAAAATGTAAATAGTTACTCACTGATCCACATGTATATGAAAAGGTGAAGGAGGTCAGTGAAGAGTATAATGATGAGAGGGAGAGGAAAAGTGCTTTTGAAAATATGTTTCTAGTTTGATTAGATTTAGCCCTGGTTCAAACTATAAAATCTTTGCAAAATTATAATTCCTGTAATGAGGTTAGGTTATATTCCCAATCAGTTCAATCTTCTGGCCAGCACACCATTAAGCAGGCATCTTCTAGTTCATAACTGCAGGAGAGACAATACAGCAGACTTTGTGAGGAAAGCCTTATGTGACTGCGAGATTATCTGTTTTTTATAATTATCTTAATTGATCTAGTAAAATATATTTCTTTTCCTGGTAAATGTTGCCTTGATGTATCCTGGAGGCAATCAAAGCTACAACTGTATTGCTGCTGCTCTGAAAGTCACAGCTGAATATGTCAGTGGGAATCAAAGTAAAAGGTGCAATAGAAATGTTATGAATTATTATTAAGATACATGAGAAAGCTCTGCAGGGAAGAACTGGAACATCTTGGGAAATGGTCTGCAGTCAGCCAGCTGGGAATGCTGAATGTTAATAGAAATGTTGTTTTTAAAAATCACCATGACGTGAACATTTTTATCAAGTGCCTTGTGCTGGACTTGCTTATATAACTGAGATTATATTAGGTGTGATGAACAGATGTGTAGTCAAGAGGGGTTGTGCTGTGTTGGGGAAGGTGGAGTTGGCAGCGAGGCTTGCAGCTAAAACTGCTTCAGTTGGAATCCTTGTTTTCAGTGCCTTGTAACTTTGTGCTGAATCATTTAAATGAAATATTCCATTCTTGTATCACTGGCTTAATAGCTTCAGATTCCGGGAAATATTAGGACAAGATTTTTTAAATGCCTAATTGTGCCCAATGTGTTCCTCCTTGGGTTGCCTATGATGAGTTATTTTGGGTATGGGAATGAAAGCTTCAACTGATGAGTGCTACTGGTGTGGGTTCCAGTAGCATATTTGTGTCAGTTACAGGAAAGAAAAGCCCAGAACTGAGTCCCCTAGCAGGCATGAGAAGCACCTTGAGGGAGTATGGTAAGTACCATACATCAGAGAAATCAGTCTGGTATTTCCCTGGCAGTATCTTCCTCCATTAGTAGGAAGAGAAAGGGAAGTGTCACAGTTCCAGACCAAGTAAACTAAAACGTGAGGTTTTGTAATTGTGAAGTAAAGCCCCTCTGCAAAATTTCCTGGTTAGTAGGATGATAGTTAAGAAATACCAACATAAAAAATCTTTATGTGGTATCTTCTAAAAAATGACATAAGCAATTCATAAGTAGTTCAGGGACTAGAGCCCAGGATGAATATTTCACTAAATGTACTGTTGAAGATACTGGTTGCAAACATACTATATCCTTTTTTTATCCTTTAAGCAAAATATGCTTTAAGGCATTTTTCCTTTCTTCTGAAGAGCCATAGCAGGAATAGGATATAAAGCCCAGATGCTACTCTGTAGAAGTGTGCTTTTAATATTAGCTATTTTTATGACATTTTGAAGGTCAGCTGTCTAGGGAACATGATAGGGTTATGCAAGATGTTGAGAGGTCTGAGAAAGCTCTGCTGTCTTTTCTGGAGAGTTCTGGTTTCATCTGCCTTCTCGCCAAGGCAACCGTGACATGTATAAAACCTGTGTTCACACAGACTTCACACAGAATAAAGAAGCTGCATGTTTTCTTTTGCAAAATCCATTTAAAAAGTTTCTAGATAATGAAAATTTGGTACTCTTCTACTACCCTCCTGTATTTATATATTACTATCTACTTGCAAAGGGATGGCTCTCTTGAGTAGCCTGAATTGTTTCTGCTACTCACCTTGGCTGAAGAGTTGCTGCATTTTTACATTAAGCAACTGTTAATCAAGGTTGTTCTCATCCCAGTCAGATTTTTGTCCTTCCTCTCAATACTTTGCATATTGAAAGGAGGCAGTTACGCCATAAATTACATCTTTTCACAGAACCTTACACTGAAATAGAATTTGATCTTAAGGCAAAGTCACTGCTTCTTGGAATTCAGTTTCTCAACTATAATTATTTTCATTAATTTCTCTGTCACTGTCAATAGCTTTTCCTTCTTTACAAAGACGTCAGAGGCTCCCTCTTGTGGCTGCATTAATTTCATTTGGATTTTGTTGGTTTTTTTTAAAAGAAGCTGAAAAAAGCAGAGCACCTCCTAATATTGGAAGCACAAACTAAAAGAAAAAATAGTAATAATAATAATAATGATAATAATAATAGCTGTTGTACAGAAGCAGCAATGTAGATTCATAGGGGAAAGGGAATTTCTTGCAGGCAAAGCTGAAGCTGCACAATATGAGCTTTATCACATTCGTACACCATTGCTAATGAACAGGTGCTCAGATGGGAACCAGATTCCTATTTCTACTGAGTGAAAATTAGACCCATTATTCTCACTTAGAGTGGGAAAGTACTCAGATTTTTTACTTTTTTTTAATAGAATCATAATGCACAGAGGTTTTTTTGAAATAATGAGGTATGGTGTGCTCAAAAATACATCACTCAATTCCCGTTAGTAATTTGTTTTATGTTTATTTTCCTTCCAGGTCTTTCAAGCATATGTAAAATAATTCAGCAGTTGGGTTGTGCTGTTTGTTAGGAATCCACCTGGTAAATAGTGTGGCTGCAGGAAGCTGAAGCTGAAACATTTCATCTCATGGGCAAAGAGAGCGCAGTGGCTGTTGCTGCAGCTCAGCTTCCACATGCTACCTGTGCAAAGGGGATGGGACAGACACCAGCTCCAGGCGGCCTCTGCCAGCCTTAGAAGTGGCACTGATCCTCCCAGCTGCCAAAGCAAGGACTGGTTTTAAGTAGCGCCCTTCCCATTTGTACACTGGTAATTTGTGCTGTCCAGTTCATTCATTTTCTGTAGGTCATGAGCAAGTTGTGCTCCCTCCTTGTGGTGTTTTTTCTCTCCCCTTTCACTCTAAAAGCTGCCCACAAACACAGCAGCCGTAATACACAGCTAAAGCCCTTTAAATGGCCCAGTGTGTTATAAAACTGGCAAATTTTCCATAGAAGAATCTACAACAAAAAAACACAACCAAAGTACAGCGAAGTTTGTGAGTTATAACTGGATTCTTATACAGCTGTGATTCCTGTGAGGATTTCGCAGTTTTGCTGGAGTTTGTAATGGTAGATGAGATAGGTTCTGAAGTGTTTTAAGCTTTCTCCCCAAAGAGAAAATTCATTACACAATGTCATTACCAAAAATAATATAACTCTTCCTTGCCATTATAAATCACACAACAGCAATTTCCTCCCTCATTTGAGTACGTCAGGTTTCAAAAGTAAGTGTAACCGTGGGGGTTTTTGGCACCAGATTAAGTTTACGTGATTACTGATTAAATGAGTTGTAAAAAAAAAAAAAAAAAAGAAAAAAAAAAAAAAAAAAAAAAAAAAAAGCTGAACTCATTCCAATTTGGAATTCTTGTATTTTTTCCATACCAAGTACAACGCTAATAACGCTGAGAGAGCATCCCTTGCCTCCTGAGGGAAAGATGAGATGTTTCAGTGTTTCAGACAGGATTGCATATAGAAACTTTGAGAAGTAGCAGTTTACTCAATTTTTCCATGAGATACAGTTATTTTACCTCAGTCTTCACTCAGTTTCCAGATAGACTTGTGTATGTGGGGTACTCTGTGTAAAATTGTATCTATGACATAGGAAATACGCTGAGTTTTAAAATGCTCGAGGACATATATCTATACAGGTTCTCCATTAAGATAGTGAAAAATAAAAACAATACAGGGTTATCATTCCTATATCCATGCCTAGTTTCAGCAGGTTGCTGATCAGGCACAAAATGCTACATTTTATGATAGTAGATCTAAATGCTTGGAGGACAGGCCTGCTTTGTGAGTGGGAGAGAACTTTAGGTAAAGCCATGTGTGATATCTCAGTGAAGGAACCTGCAGCTACCTGTGGAGGTCACTCCTGCCTGGTGTGTGTCAATTGATATGTCTTTGGTGAGCAGCAGCAGGTGGGCTACCAAGTGGCTTGAGTCAGAAATCAGGAGCAGAGGGACTTCTTTTCATCGCAGGAGTAAGTATTTCTTAACAATAAGCCAGGTCAGATCAATGGAAGGCTCTCTATTTATAGGTACAGCAACATATTCACAGAAAATTATGATGTGAAAAGTTGGCTTTTTCCAGGAGCAAATATAGTTAAAAGATTAACATTTTCTGTCCAAGGTTAGGGCAGACTATGTCTGAGACTACCAAGTGTGGAAAGATGCTTTCTTGTCTGTGGATTTTATTGCCAAAACTCAAAGACCTCATGGAGAGCAATCCTCAAAGGGAAAGCAGGTTGGTCTGGCAAGAATGAATGAATTAAATGGAGTTTTGAGGTGGGATTTAAAATACAACTGGACTTGAAAGGGGAAAAATGGGGAAATAGGAAGGTGTCATAAAAAGCCAAATTCAAGCTTGAGAAAAAACAAAGCAGTCAAAACGATATCCTGGGGAGAATGTGGAAGAAAATTAGGACACAGAAAAAATGGAGAATAGCACATATGTTGAGGACGGATAGGCTGAGGGGCTTGATTTTCAGAAGGAAAAGAAAGGAAAACAGAAGGGAACTGGGGCTATGTTCTTACTGACCAGGGCACAGCCCCACAGGGCCTCAGCAGAGCTGGGGGGCTGGTGATGGGGTCCAGAAACAGCCTCAAAAGCAGCCAGGGGATGAACCCAGTCAGAGCAGCAGAATGTGCTGATGGGTCCAGCATTGGTCCAAGGTTCACCCAGAAGATGGGACTGGAGACAGGCACAGCTATGGCATAGCTTAGACATGGTCTGGGAGCCCAAGGCGGAGCTACCTGGAGCTCCTGGCCATGAGCAGAGGGTGTGAGTGGGGCTTCCAGGTGGGGCCAGTCAGTGCCCTCAGGGAGGGCACAACCTTTCTTTTAATACAGCTGATTTTAATACAGCTAATACCATTATTACTGGGAATAATGGCAGAGACCTTACTGGGAATAACAGAGACATGGTATTTAAGGCAGTTCTAGAAAGACAGTTTTGGCACTGGATCAAATCATGGTTGGGTGACTCCCATCAATCAGAATGGAAAGGAAGAAAAGAAAATATTTTAATAGAGGTGTTTGGAAGGCAGCACCCAGCAGAGCCACAAAAGAAAGCTAAATAAGGATAGAGGAGATACAGAAACAAAGGGGCATTATTGTCCTTAGGAGGACAGTAAGATGGGTAATGATGAAGAAAAAAGCGTCATCATACGGTGGTGGTCAGGGAACTGATGCAGGGACCATATAAATGTTCTTTTTCTACCAGCATTATCAACAACCAAGCTCAGAATTTTATTGTGAATCTGGTTCTGAGTTATTGGAGGCAAAAAATAGCTATGTATTTCATGTGTAGCAAAGACAAGTAGTCTTGCCTAATCCAGCAAGGCCTCCAAGAATTTTGTAAGAATTGGGGGTGGGGCACTGGCACAGGTTTCCCAGAGAAGCTGTGGATGCCCCATCTCTGGAAATGTTCAAGACCTGGTTGGAGGGGGCTTTAAACAACCTGCTCTAGTGGAAGGGTGTCCCTACCCACGGTACAGGGGGTGGAACTAGATTGTTTTTAAAATTTCTTCCAACGCAAACCATTTTATGAATCTATAATTTCTGCCATTCCTAAACCAGTTATCTTTGGTCTCAAACAAGGTTCAAGATAGTGTCAGATCATGTAAAATAAAAATCTTTCAAGATGGTCAGAAACTGAAAGTGGAAGTATATTTAGGCATGTTCAGCTCACTTTTAGCAATTATGTTGTATGACACGCTGGACTCAGCACTGACTGACTGGGGTTTGGCTTTCTGCCCACCACTGTCCCATTAGCCTGTGCTGCTTATGACCTCTGTTTGTTTCAATGCCCCTCATAGATGCTGGTAATCCATAAGTCTGTTTTCATTACAAGGTAATCTGCAGCCTGCTTATAGCAATTAGAAAATCATATGGAATCATTAGATTACAACTGGCATGCTGTAGTCACAACGGCTGCTGGAAGGCCATGCCTACATAATAAGCTGCTCAACTAACTCAGTTATTTGTGGTACGTTTCTAGAAAGACGATGTAAATACAAAGTGTAGATATAATAATTAGGAAGAACAAGATTGTCTAAATAACCCAACTGCTCTTGCAAGTCAGGAAGCTTGATGTGCTGCTCCTATCAAGGAGACTGCAATTCCCCAAATGCTGGAAGGCAGGCTTGGAAAACTGTGCATGGAAAGAAACGGCTGAGTCAAATGTTTTGTAAAAACCAAGTAAGATTTGAAGAGAGAGACCCTGAATTAAATCAGGCAACCTATTATGCGTGTGGCTGGAGTCTGCTGTAAAGAAGGAGCCAGACTCCAGCATTTATTTAAGTCTGCTTACTATATAATTCAGGGTAGTGAGGTAAACTAAGGATGAAGCATTAGCTTCAGCATAGAATTTTTATTCTGATCACTGGAGCCTAAAGTTATTAAAAGAACAAACTCAATTATGATATCCTAGGGGACTGGCACACATATAAATCTGGATATGCTGCCTGTTTCTCTCAAAGCATATGTATGGATCTGTGTGCTGCCTGCTCTTAATTTTAACTAGGTTTGCTGCAGCTGTTGTTCTGAAAAGAACCATCTAACACTGTGGGGAAAGAGAGGCTTCAGAAATCCTCAAATGAATATCTATTAAGAAAAATAAGTTTCAAATAAATTGCTTGTGTATATGGTTAAAACTCCTATCCTTTGAATAACAACAAAGAACTATCACTTCACTAGCTCTAGACTTTTCCTAGTTCCCAGTTAATCAACTTACAGTACCATAACAACTTAATAACAGCTTATTCTTCCTCTGTTTCTTCAAAATGATGAAAACCTATTTTCTTGAAAGGTAGGGACTTTAATGCTTTCTGAAGAACAAAAACCCATAATCTTTACATTTAACTAGCATATGTGATTTTCAGATTGGCTTTTATGAAAATACTTTAAGCATCAGGTAGCTCAGCAATACCTATTATCTGTGCACAAGAATACCCTAACTCTCAGTATTTCAACTGACTAATAATGATCTGTGTACATTATATAAATTGTACAAGACTTGATCTGACAGGCTCGACTTCAGTGTTTGTGGATATTCTCAGTTCAGTCAAAGAAAGGACAGAGACAATTTCTCCCAGGCTGAGCCTGGGAATCTTAGACAAAAAAATTCAAACAATTACTATCTCTCTTTCTGTAACCATTGTTTATAGTTATGGTTCTCCACAATGTGCTATTCATAGTCACCAATAATGTGAGATGTTTCTACTTTGAGACCAATGAGGTCTCATTTAGCAAGTGAGACTATAAAAGCTCGCAACTTCTTGCTAATAAAAGAAATTATTATTTTGCCTTCTGAGCCACCCGAAGACTGGAGTCTTTCTTTCCATCCCTGACTTAACAGTGTCAAGTGTTGTCAACACTGAGTACATTACAGAGTCTCTAGTTTTGAGAGTTGTCATCAGAAAAAAAAAAAAAAAAAAAGAAGAAAAAAAAAGTCAGGTTTTCTGATCCAAAAGGTTAGGCCATTAACCTTTGAGGAGGCTCTCACAGTGTCTTACTGGCCTCCAAAGTTGTCCTGTGAGGCACTGCCCATCTCTGTTGCCTGTGACTGAGGCTCTCTCCCTCTCTTCCCTCTTGTTCCTTCCATGTTTTATCTTTCTAGAAACCCTTCTGGGCTGCTGCTTGTGTTCCCATCTCCTCCTCTCTGACCTGCTAGTGGTATCACCATCCAAACTGTCCAAAAGTTGTCAGTCACCTTCCAGGCTATCATATTTTTGTGTGTCCCTACATCGCAGTTTTGTACCTTAGCCAAGTATCTCCTGCTGTTCCTGCTCCAGTTCCTTTGGTTTCACTTCTGTCCTCAGCTTCCTCCTCTTCTGCCTAAGTTCACTGCCATAGAACCAAAATGGAGCAACTTCCAGTATCTTCCTAAGACACTATCTGTAATATTCACAGATTAAAGAGAAAACAATAAAGAAAACCACAGGACTTGGCAATCAGAGACTTGGTTCTCTCACTTCAAAAATTTGAGATTTTAGTTTTAAGGTAGTGACATTAAAAATATTGGAGGTATGATATAAAATAAAGCATAGTTGTACTAAAAGAAAGGTCAGAATAATCTGTTACTCTTCTGAGAAAACAGCTGGTTTCCTAAGGATGAAAAATGTAGCAGATATTGTCCACCTTGACTTTTGTAAACTGCCACTAGGAAAAGTATTTGTGAAGATTTAGGTTCATGGAAGAATTGGAGAATTGATAGAAAACTGACTAGAGAGAAAACATTGAAAGGGGAAATACTGGACCAGAGGGGACTTTGTAACACCAGTGATTTTTTGGTGGTGCCACAAAAATTAAGTGTGCCAGTGGAATTTTTTTTTTTTTGCTATATTTCCTAAGGGTTGTGTGTCTAGACTAAGATTGTTTAAACTAACTCATAGTAATTAATTTTTTCCAGAGCGCTAAGAATATGGGACAATACTTAGATACAGCTTTTTGAAAAACACACCCCACCCACAACATACTTGAAATTATGGGTATATTGTTTTATTTGTCACATTTTTATTAGTAGCTTTCTATGCTGTTATTAATCCTAAGGCTGGATTCCCACATTAAGAGTATTGCAACTCTAATGAAATCCTAAGACACCTAATATATAAAATGTTACATCTGAGGATGAAAACAGAAATGGGGTTGGTTGATTTAAATCCAAGTAATGAGCTCACTTTTTCATTTAAATCAGTAAAAAGAAAATCTTGGCATAAGTGATGTATTAATATTTTATAGTCTGGATTTTTACATATTTGATTTCTTATGATGATGCTTATGGGTCACCAGCCCACAAGAACATATTGGCAAGTATCATCTTTATTACAGGGCCTTACCAGCAAAATGAATAGGAGGATGTGTTAGGTATTTGCCCATTTACTGAAGCATATAGAGAGCTTTTACTGTATTCTTGCTTTTATTATGGTAAAAGGTGGTGTTTGATTATTTTTTAAAACTAGATTGTTTAAAAAATCAGTCATCCTTGTCAAGCCATGTTTACAATTTTTTATAGATAGAAATTAGAATAAGTAAATTAAATAGAAACTGGAATAAATAAAATAGATAGAAATTAGAATTCACGGATGTTCAAGGTTCCAATAAGAAATGTGGAACTACCATTTCCAAGAAGAACCATTTTAAAGTAGTTTAAATTACTTTAAGGATAATAAATATGCACACAGATAAGCTTATTTAAGCACATTTTGTATTGTAAATTAACTTAGAAACATGAAATATTAATTGGAAATTGAAGAAGTCATTTATTTTCACATGCTTCTTTTTCACAGAATAGGAAAAAACCTCTCTGGTTTTATACCTTTTTTAATTTCTTGTGGAGTTTGCAGCTTGAATAAAATTAGTCATTAAACTGAACTAACTGAATAAAGGGAGATTCAGAAAATATTCACCCTATATTTGCAGAAAGCTGGCCAAACTTTGTCTTCAGGTTTTTAATTATTTCTACCTAATACTTGATTTGAGCTCAGCCCAGTCTAGGCCTCAGAGTACCAGTTTAATAATTTTAAATGGCTTTGTTGGAAAAATAAATATCCATTTTAAAAGTTTAGGAGCTGGGAGGAGGTTGTGGGATTTATTGTGTGGTAAATGGGCTTTTATTCACCCTGAATCATATCCCAGCATAGCCATGGTAACTTTCTGTAACAGAAATACAGAAGACATGAGCTCTGTCAGTAGAATGAACAGCAAATTTGCTTTCTGCCTTTTGTTTTTCATTTAAGTGATGGCAAGTTCAGAGGATCACAGAGCAGCTTAGGACATTTCATAATGGTTCATAAATTATGCAGTCAGACTTGTTGGATTACAAAAGCCTGGGAGTAACAAATACTTCTTGCATTATAAATGAAATGGCTTATTTACAAATATGGCATGGCTATATTAATTGTGAGAAGTTGTGATTAAAGGGATAAGCATGTGCTGCTTAAGATGTTAATTAGAAGAAACTCATTTTCCAGAAGAAACAAATGCATCTTTTTAGTTTGCTGTGGGTTTACTGAAGTGCTTTGCTGACTGTATTCTGAACCACCTTCTTCTTCCAGCAATTTTAAATGTTTTTTCCTCATGTATTAGCCTAATAGGCAATAAAAGAAGGCAATAAAAGAATCCTGCATCAAGGTTCACATCCAAAATTCAAACTGGTGATGGTTTTCATGGGTAGGAAATTCAGCTTGTTCCCTGCTGTATGACACTGGTCAGGCACCAGTTGGGGTGTGCTGTCAGTTGTGGGTGTTGAATGGTAATTGGAGTAACTAATTGGAGGCGTGACCCCTGAAAGAAAGGTGCTGTTTTTACATCTGCAGTCATTTATGCAGGGCCCAGGAACCTGCCCTGTTGGCATGCTACAGCTTGTGCTTCTTTCTCCCTGGTGGTATTCCAGGCAGAAGCAGTTCCTGTATGGCTCCTAGAAGATCCATTTTGTCCTCTGAGGACACTTTATCTTGCTTGTGGCTCCTCACGTTCCATCCTCTGTACCCTCTCTGGAGGGAGCAGCAATTATTGGCCTCTCTAGGGAGATGTCAGTTTGTTTTGACACAAAAATGCCCAGGTGAAATAAATGGGCAGGAGATCTTTCTCCTTTTTTAATGCCTTTATTAAAGAGATTCAGCTCAGGTGGGGAGAAATCGACGGGTCACGCCCATGCCGCCGCTGTCCCCAAGAGTGGCACGGAGGAGGAGGGTGATGCAGCTCTGTCCGCTGGTCTGCAGGCAGAGCTGGGGACTGCATCTTCACGGGAGATTAGCAGATTCCTGTTTTTCAGTCCAACACTTCAGGTCCCCTCCTTAGTGAACATCCTTTGAGGTCAGGGTGAGAAGCAAAAAGGATCCAAGCAGGCACTGGACTACGTGCCCATCCTTAGACATCACCTAGGTCCCCTAATTCTACGTTGGCTCGTTGTTTTTAGGGGTTTTCCTGGAAAACTGGAAGCTTTGGAGCAATGCATTTCTCATCTGCATGTGAGGTCTCAGGCCACTCCCATTCTCCTGGTGCTGCAGTGTCCAGGTGTTGCTCCTGGGCAAGCATCAGGAGGACAATGGCTAAATCACCAACCATTAACAGGCAATTGAAGAAGAACTCTTAACAATGAAGCTAACTTAACAGCAACCGGTCCAACCGGTTTTAACTCTGCAACCTTAAACAAAAATACTTTTTATTCATAACACAGGGGCTTGTCATACCTGAATAGGGATTTTAAGGTTGAGCTGATCATTGCCCTTAGGAGCATTTCTGAGTGACTGCCCCTTTCCAAGGGCCCATTGAGAAGAGGAGAAAGAAAGGTGGTGGGCCTGGTGGTGGGCAAGGTTTGGGATCACAGTGGTCTTCTAGGAGACAGCAAGGGCAGGTTGGGGGTTGCCTGACAGTGGGTTGTGGTGAAGGAGGATGGAGAACACAGGTGGGAGGCCGTGGTTGTGGGAAAAGATGAAAAATCAGAAGAATGAGGAACTGCAAATGAGTCAACCTTTCTGCCTTTTGAATGACCAATTGCCTCTCTTGGAGTCTGCTCCCCTTCATGCAGGGCTTGCGTGTTCATTTTTTTACTGCAGATGGGTCCATTTGGTGCTCATGAACTGCATTACACGCTGATTTTCTTTTTTCTGCTATGATGCTCTTGTATTATAAGAAGGATGAAGTAGCTTAATGGTGTTCTTGATTTGATAGCTCAACTCCTGACTTAAGCAAAATACCTGCCCTTGGAGGTCTTTTTTGCTGTTCTGTTTCTCCTACAAAGTAATTTGAGCTTCTCTGTTTCTTCCAGTGGCTTGTTAGGCTGCCCTGGGTAAGGCTTAGCCCACTGAGGAGGGATATGCAGCTGTGCTGGCTGCTTGGGAGCATGTTCTGCAAGAATAGCAAGGGAGGCTGTGATTTACATCCTAAACAGAGCAGGGCTTTACAAAGCTGCTGAAATCTCAGGGAAGCTTAAGCATTACTGACACTTCAGGGATTAAGGAGTTTAGATTTTAGCAGGCATTTCACTAATGAAATCATAGCTTTATAAGTAAATTTCACTTCCAAGTCTAGATGCTAATCGAAGCACATCCTTCCTTTTCTTGTTCCTAGGGTACATGGATAGTTCAATTAACATCAGCAATATCAAGGAAGCATAAATGGCCAGAGGCACACAGTGCTGTGACTGCATGGCTTTCACAGAAATGGGGCAGAAGCTCCTGAAGGGATGAAAATGGCTTTTCCTTTGTACAAGACAAGGAAGCCCTTGGCATGCTTGCACTTGTGGCCCTTTTGTTTTAGTCCCAGAATGGCTTTTTACTGAGAGCTGGCCTAAGATAACCTGCTCCTGCAGTGTTTACAGACTCTTTCTAAAATGTGTGTGCAGGCAGTCTGGTCCTGCCACAGTCTGTGAAGCCTCTGCCTCCCCCTGCTTCTGGTTGAGAGAGATTTAGTGAACCCAGATGTAGGTGTTGATGTACAAGAAGCCCATTCTCCATCCTGCTGAAGACAAACACTGAAAATACTCTCTATCTTGAATATTATTGCACATTATGTGCCACTTTTCATTCACTGGATGTATGCAACAAAATGAAATGACAGTGATGCCTCTGTTTAAGAACAAGTGCAGCCAGTTCTGAGCTCACATGCATCATCAGTATGTCAGTGAAATGTTTTATAGCAGCTTTAGAGGCAAAGAAGTTAATAAAATCTAGATTAGAAATCACCTTGCCAGCACCATGAAGTTACAAGGAGCTGTAAGATACAGAGGTGAGAGAAGAGGGAAACAAAGAAAGAAAAAAACGCATGAAACTGAGAAAAAGAAACAAAGAAAAATAGATATGTGGTATGAACTGAGGGGTTCTTCCTCCTGCCTTTTTTTAGGCAGGTCTGAGGCTCAGTCGTGGCTGTCATGATTTCTTGTCATCACACATGTAGTGTTCCCCTGGATTCCAACATTTCAGGCTTTTCACTGGGGATGAGATGAATCCTTTTATGTTTGAGGATGTACAATGCAGATGTCTAGGAGCAATCTGATCAAGTTATTTACAGTGGTTCATTTTATACCCCAGGGAGGGCATTGCTTATTTTTCAGTCTTCTCATTAACTTTACATTATTTTACCTGACTGACAATACCAAGAAATTTAGGTAAAGTAAGCATCCATATAATCTGCTTGAGGGTTATCCAAATCAAGAGCATTGCTATTTTCTGGTTGGTCAAAGAGTAGAAATGTAGTAAATTGGTAAATACCAAACCCAAAATATATTCTGTATCAACTACATGCTTTTTTGATGATGATGACCTTATGTGCTCATTAACCAAAGAAGACATTAATGTCCATGATATTTTACACAATATCCCTTAAAGGTGCTGTGGTATAGAAAGTCTTCAACTTGGACCAAATATTAACCTATTCCGATTACTGAAATAGTCAGTTCCAGCAGTAATTGTGTAGTCTTTACTTTAGGGATTTAAAGCCATGCAATAGCATCCCATAAAGTTGCTGCTAATGGTGTAGTATTGATTATGATGGCTGCTGCCCTTACTAAATTTTTACTATGTAGGCAACATGAAAGTTTTCTACTTTATTTAACAAGTGTGTTGTATAATTTTTACTGGTAGCTGGTAATGATGATTTCCCCTTTCCTTCTTTTAACCATGAGAAAGTCCAGTAATCTTCTTTTCCCCAAAGACTCATTGAAGGGTTTGTCAAGAAACAGAATCCATTGTAGTTCTAAGTTGCTTTCTATCTTATTTGATAAACCTATTTTCTGAAGGATAGCAGTTTTTTATTATAGCCAAAAGATTGGCTTTCTCTTCCAAAGACTTATATGATGGCTCTGGCTGAGAAGATTTTTGGCTTTTTTCATCAGGTTCTAAAGGGACTGGAGCATAAGATGTCTATAGCATCTCATCTATAATGTAGAATTACTCCTACCATTAGAAAGTTACTGTGTCACAACTTGGAGTAGCTGCTCTTAAATGCATAGTTTTGAAAAAGAAAAGAAAACAAAGATTGTGAGAAAAAAAATTACCAAGCTGTATCTCATTGAAGACATGTATTTAAAAATTTTTGATAGGGTGGAGGTTAACTAGATGAGATTATATGGAAAGGATTATTATGTAAAGGGTCGAATTCTGCTATTATTAAGAAGAACTGGAAGATGACAATTCTGAGGTATGTTTGAGCATTATTGTTCTTGAATATTGTACCAGAAAGTTTATACTTAAATTGGAAAAGGCTGATGGACTTAGCTGTCTGCTAAATAAGCTGTTGAAACTTCACCACAGCTCTTGTGCAAGAGAGAAGCAGCTCTGGTGAAAATCAGAGCAGTTCCTGGCTTCTCTGGATGGTGGCAGTTGCTCCTTTAGAACATCTGCAGTGCCTGTTGTGCACTGGGAGATCCTCAGCACAGGGGCAGCCTCCCCACACCTTCCTCATACGTGTCCTTCCTCCTTCCCAGACCCAGCACAGCCCTGGCTTCTCTGCTTTGTGCCTGGATCATCTACACTTTCATAAAGGTGCATTCCACTGTTTCCAGCAGGACTTTGGGCACTGTCTACTGTTGCTATCTATGAAGCTAAGATGGGGTTAGGGTTTTGTTTGCTTTGCCTTTATGGCTTTACCATGAGATACTACCTTATTGTGTGTGCCATCCGCCTAACTGGCTCTTCCCTGAGGCTTTTTCCTTCTTCCTTGCTTCAGGAACAAGCTAGGAAGTAGTGATCCTGTGCTGAGTCCATGTGTCATCTCTTATGCAGTAACTGAATAACAGCTGGCTACTGGCTCTGTAGAAACCAGAGGGTGCATAATTCAATTTTCCCATTCATGTTCCAGTTTCTACTTGGGAATTCCCCTTGGGGATAGATTTGTCTGCTTGCTAACTGCACTCAAGAAAAAGAACCTGAGAGACCAACACACTGCAAAAAGATCCCAAGGAGGAACGGAAATCTTTCGTTGTGAAGGGTCACCAGAAAAGTCGCAGTAGGGTCACAGAATTGGCCTGCTCCAGGGAAAAACACATCCTTGCCTTCCATGTCCGGTTTGTGCTGACAAGCACAAAATCTCTAACTTTGCATATTTGACTTTATGAAAACTGAGAAATTACTTGGCTCATTTTTTTTCTACGCAAATTGTGTGTGGCCTCAGCACTTTTCCTTTGTTGTTGCAGAGGCAAAGTAGTAGGCAGCAGTGTACTCTTCCCTGATGCAGCTAGTGAGAAAGGACACATATCTCAAGGTGCGTTACAGTATTCCTCGCCTGACTGCAAATTCTGAGATTACTGAAGTAACAAAATTGATTTAAATGTCATGTTATCCCTTGGTTTAATGGGAAATAATTAAGATCTTTGCTGACATTATTAAAGGACATGGGCTTGCTGTCTGGAGCATAAGAAGCTTCTTTTTAATCTCCAGTAAAAATGGACAGCCTTTCTCTGTTAATAAGTGCTGCCTACAGTGTGTAATCCCATTATCATGATGACTGTGCTTCTCCTTGTTCATCCCATTGGCAAATGACAGAGAGTCTGAGGTGATTTGCACTGGAGGACTTGAGCTGTGGCAGATGAGCAGGCATGGATGGAATTTAGGGATGTGTTTGACTTGGTCACTGCACTGATGCTTCAGTTCCCAGGATGAACTGCACCGGATGGAGGAGTGAAGCTGCACAGGAGCAGCTGCTCTGCTGCTCTTGTGATGTTTCCGCCAGGAGAGAGGATGCTGGGGAAGTGGAGAGGGAGATCCATGGGTGTTGGAGCACTGCAGAGGGGCACAGGGTGGCTGTTGGTCATGGAATTCAGGCTGGGTTCTGTCCATCACGTCACCTCCTGAGAATTATAGCCTGGTTGGGGAGTTTGGCACAGGACCTGGAAATCAGGAATGTGCATTCCACCCTGGTGACTCCACAGTGTGTCCTGCCTCTGGTCACAGGAGCAGGTAATGGGACATAGGACACAAGTGGCTTGGTGTAGGCCTCCTACTTCTCCACTAGCAGCTGTCAGCCAGGGGACTGAGCAGAGACATTCAGTGCTCAAATGCAAGAGCCCTTCATCACCTTCAGTCCTCTCCATTTGGCTGCCACAGTGTCACAATGAGCCCTTGGCAGAGGGAATGATTTAGCCTTGGGAAATGGAGATTTATTTCAAAAAGTCCTTTACTGTAATATCTGCCTTCTCTCTGACTGCCCCATGGAGGCATCTCTTCATGCAGGAAGTAGCTGAGACTCTCCGATACTATTCTTTTAAAATCAAAACATTAAAACTACCATGCAATGATTTTCACATTTTCCAGGCATCCCTCCTGCTGGCATTAATTGCCCCCCTGCTGTTCTTATTCCAAAGCTATTTGCTCTTTCTGTATGCAGCCCTTGTTCACTGCTGCACTAAACCTTTGCTGCTTTGCAGTAAAAAAAGCTTCCACTTATGCAAATGGCATTGAAATGAGTTTGATAAAGTGATAAACAGTCACATTTATTGATTGCAACTGTTGGGGTTTAGTTTGTTATTTTACAGTTAATTTTGTAGAGGACTTTACAAATTCCCTTCTGGTGTCAGTGAAGTCATACAGCACTCTCATAACAGTGTTTGGAAAGTGTGGTAGGACCACCAAGCCAAAGAGATAAGGGGGTTACATTCATCCAATGCCACAGTGTCTCTTTCCCCTGTGGCAAATCTCCCTCCCATCTTGAAATCTCCCTGTACTTAGCAATTCTCCTATTTCAATTACTCTGTCTTTGGATGGCAGTTAAGTTTCATGCTCTTTTATTTCCTCTTCCTCTCTGCTTCTGACACATTATTGTTCTTACCAGTGGCTGCACGAGGCCTCCAAACTCCTACAGTCCCCAGAAGTAATTACAGACACATTACTGAGTAATCCCCACTGGTAGGCTGGGTCAAGTGCTTTATTTTTACCAAGGGCAGCTACCGAGGAGTGTGATTGACTTTTGCTTCCCCAGTAGCTGCATGAAAAGACAGGAGTACTTCTGTCGCCTGAGCATTTCAGCTGGGGGTGGGTCCTCGCCCAACCCTGGAGTAGCTGGCACCCAAGCAGGGTTGCTAGTGATCAATATGGAAGGTACAAGGTCCTCGTGAAGATAATGGATACAGACAGAAAAAAACATGAAGAGTAAATGAGCACAATTGGATTGTATCTTTGTCTGATGCAGGATTTGATGACCTGCAAGCGTGTGCTGATCCTGGGGCTCCTGAACATGGCTACAAGACACCCAGCGCGGGTGTTTTCTTTGAAAGCGTGGTGGTCCGCTTCCATTGCCAAGAAGGATACAGGCTCAATGGTTCTTCCAAAAAAATTTGTGTGAGACACTTCAATGGCTCCCTGAGCTGGAAACCCAGTGATAAACCTGTGTGCCTACAAGAAGGTAAGTCAGTTTTCTTCAAGCTGTTCACCACGTCAGTTCTTCTCACTTGTCCATGTACCATGTCTGTGTGTCTCTGGACAAAACAAAATGCTGGAGTCCATTTCACTGTGTCTTATTGGATACATACTTTAATTTTCCATCCATAATCCTCCTTTGTCAGTTAAATTTGTACCAGGAGAAGCTGTGTGTGTTGAAAGGAACATAAAGAAATGTGAAAACAGGATTTAACCTCCGCTTTTAACTAGCTACAAATTGATGCAGAGAGGAAAAACAACCTCCATTGTAAGTTAACTGTAACTATTTATTAAAGCTGCCCACTTAATATTCCTTTCTCCAATATTTTACTAGGAAAATACAATCAATTTCCAGTGCTACTGCTCCTGCTAATCAGGCATTTTAAACAATAGTATTTGGTGATGTATGCATGAGTCAAGTAGCAAAATTGAATACACAGAGCCTGCAAAAGATTAAAGCCAGGGTAGAAGTTTACTCTGAGATAATTCAGACTATTATGGCATAAACCAATTTATTTTTATTATATATTTGAAACTGTATTTGGTTTTAAATACTTAGGATGTTACATTGCTTTCTTCTTTTTGGTCTTAGAGGCAGGATTGATTTGAATTTCATAACTGTAAATTTTGGCCAAAGTACACCCAAGCAGCACAAATTTTTTATTTCACCAAGTATGTTAAAGATATAACCTGTCCTTGTTGATTTATTTTTGGTCAACAGAACTATTAAAGTCAACAGACATGAGAAGTTTTGATTAAATAAAGTGTTTACATTTTAGTGTTGTGACTTCTCCACTGAAGACATTAGCCATTCCCTCATTTCTTCATTGTCTTCATGGTGGAGCAAGATAAATTCTACTTCAGGTTACCTTTCACCATTTAAAATCAAATAAATACATGGACTTTATTCAGAGGTAGTTGAAGACATCTGTGGCTCACAAACACACTTACTGCATAGGATCATGCATCACTTAGTCTTTATAAAAACTGCAGGTACTTGTTTGTGATCCTAGGGGGGTAGGTGTAAGAATCCTGTGCCAGGATAGGGATGTGACATGACAGGGATAAGCAGGGCCTGGGAAGACCACGCTCAGGAGGTGCATGTGAAGGGAACAACCCTAAACAGTACCCAGTGTGAAAGTGGTGCATGAGATATTGGAGAGAGTAGCCAGGGGCAGCTGGTAAGGAGTGCATATGCTGTAGAGCTGTTGTTGGGATTTCAGGCAGCTGGGCTGTTGGCAGGAGAAATTTTGGTTAAATATGTTCTCCTGGACAAGTATGAGGCCATGGGCTACAGAGTCATGAGGGACACAGTGAGCTGTCCCATCAGGTGACAGCTATGTCTAGAAATAAAGGAAAAGGGGTGCCAACAGCACCTCATCATATGGCCCCATGGGTCAGCTTCAAAGAAATAACCTGATGCCTTTAAAAATAACTATGTATGGAAATCGTGCCCTCTTCTGTGACAGCCACTTTTCATAAATTACCTTGTCTCTCATCTCATGGTTATTTATGAAAAAATACATAGAGAGTGACAGCAGCCTGTGTCTAAATTGCCTATTGGAACTACCAAAAAAGCTTTAATGCTTGGAAATTCTGTTTCCTTAAGCACAGCAGGGAGCTAGGAATGTTGATGTGCATCTTTGAAATGTTGCCTGTATCATCCACTGCAGTTTTTAAAATAAGCATTAATGTGTTTTGTTAAATATTCAAACCTCTTCCCTCAAGCCCAGTGGAAATCTGTGGAAGAAGTTTCTGATCACAATGCCATCAGCAACAAAACTGCCACTAATGTGATCAACACTCAGGCCAGGTGTTTTTAAAAAGGAATGAAATTGGAAGATGAGAATGTGATAGATGATGTGACAACAGTTGCTTTGGAGATAATAATTACTTTCCAGCATAGAACGCTTAAAAAGGATTGCTAGCCAATGCTCTGATCAAGCAAAGCACTTAAGCTGGAGCATAACTGTAATTATGTGATTAGTGTTGTTAAAGTTCTATGCTCAAAATTAGGCAGATGCAAAAGTGCTTCTTATTACTTGGACCAAAGAGTAGGACCCTGATTTAGGATTTAGTGAATCAAGTGCTTAACACTGATTAACATTATAATAGTACCTCAGGTATTAGATTACAGCATTAATTCTTCTTTTCAATGCACAATAGCAGCACTGATTCAGAAGAAATACTAAGCAAAGGCTCAGTGGCAGTCCATGAGGCCTAGGCATTGGCTTAAGTGATTTTTAGAAGGATCCTTTTGCACACTGAGAGTAGAATATTGAGAGAGGGCCATGGTAGGCAGGCAGACAGTGTAGGAACGTGGCACATCTGGAGATGAGTTAAGAGAATTACAACAGGGTTTGTGATTCTCAGCTGTCTAATGACATACATAAAAGTCTTCATTGCAGAAATTCTGTAATGATACATAGAAAGAAATTTGAAATTTCTAGCAACTGCTGGAGAAAGGAGAAGTTGATGTTTTCCCATTCATCATTACCTATCACAAGGTGAAATAAACTTTATGCTGCATTTACCATTTACGGTGGGGGCTGGCTGCTCTGTGGGCTATGGTATGCTCTACATGCCTCTCATCCCAGCATATATAAATGTCAGGCAGTGTCAGCTGAGCTTGAACAGTGAAAACAATCTGTACTTTGGAATTCATGTACTCTCAGGACTTTGGATTCGGAGAAGGATAATTTTATGTCTATATGTTATGTACGTTTAATTGTTATGTGTTTACTAGCACAGTTTCTAATCACAAATCGATGCTATTTACCAAAGGAAGCAAAGCAACCTGTTTCAGAATGTAATTGATTTTAGATCTAATATGTTTGCCTGGAGCTCTTCACCCAATCTATTTGATTTTATAGGCCTGTCATCTCTTGTTAAGAGGCGGGAGATTTTAAGTGTCAGGACGAAAATGAAATTGCATGACTTGGTGCCCAATAAGTGCCCTGTCAAAAATCTGTATGTCAAAAATCTTTTGTTCTTATGTTGGTCTACAGCATGGTGTGACTGTATCTTTCATCAGCTCTAATATGGTTATGCACATAAATACCAAACCTCTGAGGTAGGAATTTTGTATTTACTGTTTAAGAGCAGTATGTCATGTTGTTCACACTTTAATCTCCCACTGTGATAATGTGGCTGCTGAGGCTGTTGGCCTACTTGGAACAAATGCTAACTCTTTCCTATGAGATTGAATCTAAATTTACAGTCTGCATGGAGATGGCATCGAAGTGAAGAGCTGTGCCCTGCTCTCCCTGTGCTCCTCAGTCAGGCAAGCTTGGAGATGTTCTCAGTGCCTCATTCTCCTAATCACAAGGATGATAAACCTGCAGTGAAAGTAGTGCACTAGTACATGGTTTGGCTACAGCTTTCCTGCAGGACATTTAGCCCTCCATTTGCTTTGTCTTTGACCAATTTTTCATGATATTCTTTTCATCCTTCCTCCCTGTTTCTCTCTGTTCCAGCCTGCCAGTGGTGTGACTCAATGTAGTCAAGGCTAATTGAGAGAGAGACTTGTCCACACAGGAGCACCAGACCTCTGCATTCGAATTTACATACAGATAGCAAACAAAACAGTGCCAGAGCAGGGACTAGGACGCAGTTCTTCAATTGTACACACTCTTACAGTGTTGTAAAGGTCCTTGACATAGTTTGGGCCAATATCCACAGGGCAGTATTCCCAAGTAAATATTCCAGCACCTTCCTGGATTAGCATGGACATGGGATAATTTTTAGATGATAAGGGCTCACCTGCAATAGATACAAGCCTTCCCAGGCCAGCTGGTACCCATGGATGCTGTAGCTATCTCCATGGTCTCTAGGTCATGCCTTCCTTCTAAGTTGCTCTTGTGGTCCAAATGCTTTTGGGAGGAGATAGGGTGATCTTCCTTCCCCATGGGTAGAAAGAACAGTTCTGAGAGGTTCTGCATGGTTTGCACCTGAGCAAAACACTAACTGTATTTTTTAACCAATTTTATTATTCAGACCAATCTTCTGTGAGGGAGACGCACTTGGTTTGCTAAAGCCAAGAGTTGCTAATGTACAAATCTTCATGAAAGTTAGGGCAATGTGAGCCCTTGTGCCTATCAGGCTGTTGAGCCTGTTGGCTCTACCCCACCTGTTTCTGCCCTTGCAAGATAAGAAATGTGTTCTTTTGGCTGGCCCATTTTAATATGCACACAGTAGATATAAGCAGATCATGTAAAACTGCCAGAAAGGAGTGTAAGTCATAGCCTTTGTTGCTCGATGCTTTCCCTTATTCCCATAAATGGTTTAGCAGCTTCCATGGATTTGCTGAGAAGGACTTAGAATAAAGTGGTTTATTTTCTAGGACAGGACATTTTAAAATTCAGTCACTTCCTTCTAGCTTTTCCAAGCAGAATTGGTGCTAGCTAATCCAGTTTTTTGTGGAGAGGTGGCTAATGCAGTTTATGCCTCAGTGCTAAATATGAATTCAGCTAGTGGGAAGGCATTTGCTTGCAAGGCATCAGGAAAAAGAGCTGTAATATTGTGGTCCATTGGTCTGGTGTTTAGCTGGGGCTTGTAATAAGCCTGTTATCAGAGTCAGCCAGGATGTGGCAGGTGGAGGATGGTGCAGTGAGCAACTTATCGCCATTCTCTGCCAACATGTACCCGATTAAAATGATCCCATCTACAGCTGTTCCTTGGAATAATAGGGATGGAGTTGCTGTGATAGATCATTGTTACAGAATCAATTTCCCCCACTTTGAAAGGGAAATCTCATGTTTTACTGTGCTGTGTGTACACACACCACCTTTATTTGTATAGCAACAGAAAGACATGGTAGAAAGCGAGGGAGATGTTCACTGACGTTATCTTCTGGCATCCATCTCCAGTCTTCTGCTGCATGGCTGCCAAGCTGCATCTATCTCATCCCATCCTCATGGGGTGCCTGGGACAGCCTCTTTATGACAGCATTTATGGCTTAGTAGTAGAGGGCATTTCTTCTGAGGCATCCTCTGCTGTCTTCTCTGCTGATTAGCTTTATAGAGAGAGAGAAAACTGTTCCATCTTTGAAAGTCATGTCTGCACCATCGCCGGTGTATTTTACAACCTCCAGTTAGGGCATGGATCCTCCCAGACTTCTGCGTTTATAAATAAATAAATAAATTCCAAGAAAACTTCTTGCTGCAGTTTCTCAGCCTGCCTAGCAGGCTGCCAGCCCTTCCTGCTACCAGCAGCAGGAGGCACCTACAGCAGCTGCCAAGAAGCTAAAAAGTAATAAGAGAAATGGAAGAATTTTTAACTAATAATGTGCTAGGCCTTATATAAAAAAATTAGCTAAATAAAATGTTTTTTAGAAACATCCCTGTGATGAGAAGGTACAAAGTATGTTTTAACTGGGGAAGGAACACTGTCCCCCTTCAGGTTAGTAAAATTTAGTGATGGAGTCTCAGTTTGCCTAACTAAATAAAAACATTACAAAATACATTTGCTCTTAGTAGTTTGTGAGTGCTGTACTAAATGACAGTTTATCTTCCTTCTACTTGTGCTTCGAAACAAACAAGCTGTCACTATCACTTTGCTTAGTGCATACTGACAATTAATTGCTAAATACAAATTTAGCTTTGCCTCTTCCTCTTTAACAAGAATTACCCATGAAAATGGCAGATACTTTTGCTTCTATGCAAGTCTCAAGGGATCTTTTTTTCTTAATAAATACAGTATTCCTAAATGAATAAAATTGTCTCTCATGGTAGAGGTGTTGGGGGAATAAAACATAATAACACAGGCTTATAATATTTTTTCTGTCTTTCTTATGTTTGAAATATTTCTTAGATTTTGATGCCTGGAAACTTTTATTATCATGTCTGTCATGGATTGACTGCTGGCAGATAAACAAAATTTTTCTCCCAATATCTGTTTCATCTCATTTCATCTCACTTTGCCTTTGTGAGGAGGATGAACTTTGAGTCACTCAGATTATTCCCTCAGACCCTCTTGGCTTTTTTTCTCAATTATTCAGTATTACTAGGGGATTTTCCCCCTGCTTTCCCTTTCCACTTTGTACACCTTTCAGTGTTCTGAGTTTCATTCTGTATTTTGATGTCTTTGGCACTGATATCTAGAGTGAGATCTGTGACTGTCTGATGCATGTGTCACAGACAGGCACTAGGGCCCATCCCTGTATATCACTTCAGGTTTGCAGTCCGTTCTTGAGAATCTTCTACAAGCACTCAAGATGCTGCTCAGAGTGCGAGATGCTAAAAATCATGCCCTCTAAAGGCATATGAATGCAGGCACACAAAACTATCTGGTTTAAAACATAATCATGCAAATTAAAGTGAAGGCATTCTCATAATAAACTCTGTGGCCTGGAGCTGTATAAACCCTTGTAAATGTACCTGATTTTCATCTGTCTCTCTGCTAAAACTGCAGCTTTTCTGTGGTCCTCATGCCATATCTGTATTTTATCTTTTCTTTCATCCTGTCCTTAGTGCTGTCAGAGTCTGCCTTTGCATGGAACCTTGGGATAGTCAGACTTTGGGGTATAATTGCACACATGATGAATGGAGGGCCAAAATGGACCACAGCCTTCCTAAAGGCTCCTAATTTTGTTGATTTTAAAGAGGCTGGGGGAACAATCCATTATTGTAGCACATCAGCTTCTTCTACCATGCTATAGAATTGGTAAAATGGTGGTTTTACTAGGGAAAAGGCACTTTTATTGAAATGTATGTATTTTCCAAACAGTTTAAGCAGAGCGCTTAGATTGAATGCTTACTTCTGTTTAAGAGCTTGTTTACTGAACAGCTAGCTGTGTTTTTTTAATTAAGTTACTATTTCTTTTTCTCATGAAGTCACAGATTGCCTTGTTCCACATGTTGAAGATGCAGAGGTTCATAACAAGACATACAGGACTGGCAATAAGTTAATAATCAGCTGTCATGAAGGATTCCAGATCCGTTACCCTGACTTAGACAACATGGTTTCCATATGCCAAGACGATGGAACATGGGATAATCTACCCATATGTCAAGGTTTAGTACTCCAGCACGTCCTGTTTTATAGCTCATGCATCTTGTGATAGTTTGCCAATATTTTTTCCTACAGTTGTAAGAATGTAAGTGATCTGATAAGCTCCACAGTGCAGTGTTTGAGTAGTGCTGCTGCTAAGATTTCTTTGATTTGCTCACTGCAGGAAAGATGTTGCTTCCTGAACATTCCCGTGCTTATAATACTACTTTAAATACTGCTCTTTTTGTTTGCAAAGCTCAGATCTGACACAGATTCACTGCATCAAAAAGTAAAAAACAATCAAGGTAATTAGTCAGAAGTTCTGATGGGCATCTTGCATTTTTTCACCAGTTAATTTGTGGAAATATTTAAGCGTCTAACTGCACTTTATCTTCCTTTACCTTGTGTAGAAGGCAAGGGTAGAGGAGAGAAACTGGAATCTGTTCTTCTGTCGGAGTTTTCAGCAGAGCTGTTGATTAGATTCACAGTCCATTAAACCTTTACATATTGACTGAAAATTCAGGGTGTGCACAGGTATGATTTTGGCCAGAAAAGCCATTCTAGTTCTAGCTGTAGAACTAGAAATATCAACAGCATGGGATCCCAGCTCAGCTTAGACTGTGAGAAATGACTGGGTGTAAGCCAGCTTTAGTGACTGGAAATTCAATAACCCTGGGCTCCCTTTCTCTTCACATTTCTAATAAGCACATCTGAGTACCACTGACTCTGTTTTAACCAAGCCACATCTTGGTAACAAGCTTGGCCCATTGAACAGCAGCAAGAGATTCTAACTGAGGAGCAGACTGGGTTAGTCCCAACTTTCTTCAAAGCCATCTGTCCCCTTGTAGAGTTAACAGTTCTCTGTAGGCACTTAATTACACTGTCACACCAATTTGCAGAGTCAGGGCAGGCAGGCAGGGGAGCTGAGACACTTCTCGGGAGCAGTAGCACATCAGACTGTCCCCCAAGATCCTGCCCTCCACTGGGGCAGAAACTTAGACATATTATCAGGCTAGCTCAGCATTTTAGATGCACACATTGTATCTGAACAGGCCTAACAGCAAAGGGGAGGTTTTGCAAAACCATAGCAAAGCAGGTGCCAGTTTTGGGGCGTCTTATCAGCGATGGCATCATGTGTGGCAGTATGAAGTGTACAGCCCCTTTCTGTGGGGGTGCGCTTCACATCTAATTTAGGTAGATTAAAACTTTTGCAGTAGGAGGAGATGAATGCTTAAAAGATTGATCTTCAGATGCTGTATTTGCCAAAGATCCAGAGGCAAACTTTTTGACAGGCAGTATTTACTAAGTTAGCTGCAGTACCCCAAATATCCCTTGGCTTGTTACTTCTGTTGCTGTGTTTATACTGTGAAACACAATCAATTACTCCTACTCAATAGTCAATATTAACTGCTTTTCAAAATAAAAGCAGTGCTAATAAAAGTTAAGAAATAATTGCACAAGACCCAGGTGTTGTGATTACTGGGTAGGCAGAGAACAGGCAGTTCATATTCAAGACCCTGCCATATTTGCCAAATTCCATAAAGTTACTGCAGAATTTCAGAATTTTCTTTTTGACATGTCACGCACTGGTAAGATCAAAGTCAGTTGTCTACTTACTTTAGGTAGGCTGTCAGTTACATTTCTATGGCCCTTTCATTACAGAAGGCAGGGGAGTCTTATGACACTAAGATGCCTTTTTTTCCTGCCAGAGCAGTGGGGAAGGATTGTGGAGTATATAAGAATCTAACCTCTATTTTTGCCATGAGATAATAATATTAATTACTGGTCTGGAAAGATGTTACTTAGCAAAAAAAATGTCAAAATGAAGTTTTTCAAGCAGTGTTTGGAGACCTAGGAATTTTCACAAATGCTTGGCTGTCATACAAATTCAAATAAATCTCTCTCCTGCATGACCAGGAACATAATGAGCATTAAAATTCTGAGCCAGCAGGACCAAATTTTCCCTGATACAGTTCAGAGAAGAGTAAGCTTGGTCTTGCTTGGGCAGCCTGTGCTCTTTCTGTCCCACTGGAGGCTGCTTATGACATCCTGCTCGATGGGCTGCTCAGTTTGCAGGAATTAGTGTGGTGTGTGTGGGGCATTCTTGATCAGGGTAGAAGCAGCAGCCAGCAGATAGGATGCTTGAAGCTTTATTTGAGAGGGATATAACCAGCTGCTTCAACTGCTATTGAAATCGTTGCTCTGGTGGTACAGCATGCTGCAAAAAGCTTTCAAGCTTTTTATTTATTTTCTTTTGGGTTTGTTCCTCTCCCTCAAAAGACCATTGCAAGGAAATGGCTGCTTGAAATGCTGCTGCCGATTTTTGTTTTAAATGCCAGTGCCTTACAAGAAGGTCTCAGACTGATTTTTGTTTCCTCCTCTAGCTTAAAATTATGGGAGTCCTATGAACATCCTTCACAAATTCCTAGTAGTAGCGAGACTCATTTATGGACTGCCATAATGCAGCTTCCATTAGTCACATAATTCTAAGACATTACTTGTCATTCCATGATTGCTAGTTATCTTTTCTCCATATTATTGCAAATTAAAAAATTAAACTGTATCAAGCATTACCCAGAGGGTCATTTATAGGGCCATGAGGAATGGACATGTTTTAAAGACATGCCATCTGTTAAATTCACTGCTTTTTGTTGCCCCAAATTTTGGTTGGTGACCATTTAACTGTCACTGCTCAGTATACCAGCCATGATACAAATCCCTCAGGAGTAATTCCAGAAGTAGATCTGGAACATACTCTCTGATTCTGACTACATTTACAATTTGTGATGATAACAGATACCTTAACTTTTTGATAACCTAGTCTGAGACCTCACTCAATATTTATATTTTTATTCCTAGGAATTCATGTCCCTTTAGACTTTCTCAGACTAGAATTTCAAAGTCATTAATTCTGCCTGCAAATCTTTTACAGTTGCGTGCACTTTGTCACAGGAGCGGTTTTAATATTTAAGAGAGTTTACATGCCTGTCATTTTTTAGGAGGAAGAATAAAACTCACCATTTATATAAATGACAATCTTTATTTATTAAAGATTCTATTTCAAAAAGAGATTGTCATCTGCTGGAATGGTGAATGTTTGTTAAACAAAATGCTGTCAGTTTCAGAAAACCTTTTCTGGATTTGTTGGGAATGAAGCCCACGCTAGCAAAGCATGTGGGCTAAACAACAAAAGGGTTTGAAACAGGATCATGAGAAAGATCTATCTGAGGGAGATCATGCAAACATGCCATTCATAATGGAGAGGATGAAAAATATCACACTCCTCAATTTAGAAACTGTAACTGAGATGTCTGAAGATGACTGAGATAAGCAGTTGATAATAAAAGAAACCTCCCTCTTCTTAATTTGCAGGTTGCCTTAGGCCATTGGTTCTTCCTCATAGTTACATTAACATTTCTGAGTTCGGGGCCTCCTTCCCGGTAGGAACAGTGGTGTATTATCAGTGTTTTCCTGGATATAAACTAGAAGGGGCAGAGATCCTTGAGTGCATGTATAACCTTATCTGGTCAGATAGCCCACCTAGGTGCCTTGATGTGGAAGGTAAATGCCTTACTGTTTGTTTCTCTTTCTGGTTTGCAAGACCTGCATGCTCTCTATGGTTTTAATTCAGGGCTGTAGTCATGGTTCCATTCTGAGTGATATTCCCACTGGCTGTGCAAAGCCTATGTGTGTTCTGATGTGTTCCTGCTGTGCTTCACTGCACCCTCAGCTCGTGGTGTTCCCAAGTAGTGTTTGCTCTCGCAGTGTCCCAATGCAAGAGGGAAAGCTCCTAATGATTGCTTTGCCTTTAAAATGCGAACTTTCTGCTGCCTTTCTGATCAAAACACTGAGGAAGTTACATAACTCACCTCCTACACATATGGATAGGTTTCCATGATCAGCTAAAAAATACCCCACAGAAACCCTTGGTTTGGGCTGTGACAGCTGCAGTCATTACTCAGCACCACACAGTGCTGCACACTCAAGTATTTGCTGTCTCCCCTAGCAGTTAACCTTAAAGAAGGATTGACAGCTGGAAAACAACTGAGCTAATTTATTGATGAGGAGCATAAAAACCATTCATTGTGAAGCAGGTAGATCCCACCGAGCCAAAAGGAATAATCTGTGACTGGAGCTGAGATGGAGGGTGTTGTAGTGTGTTTGTATTTGCATCCCAGACATTTAAAACAGTGATACTGGATGGATTGCTCCATACATTGCCAAAACTGCATAAACTACCCTCCTCCATCTTCACATCTCAAATGAAACATCCTAGAGAGTCTTGAGAGTCCAAATACATCCTCTGCATTTCATGCCCCTAAAAAAACTACATTTTTATTGTAAGGAAGCTCTCTACATATAGAAATTAGCTAAAAGCAATTATAGGAATTCATATGTGATGCTTATGTCAGTGAACTAAATGCTAAGCATTCTGGAGGTGCAAAAATTTGCCAAAAGCATCAACAAAGTGACAAACTGCACAAAAATAATTTAATTATCCTTACTTTTAGCTGACAATTCGAGTTCCAAAATTCAAAAATGCCTTTGCAATTTTGGAATGACAAGACAAGATTATTTTTTTTGTTGTTTGTTTAGCTTACCATGAAAGATTAATCCTCAGTCAGGTCTATGTAAGCCATTTTTGGAAGGGGCATTTACTGTTGTTTATAGCATGGAAAACACATTAAAAAATCAGAAGAACCCTGTTAGGCTTAATCCAAACAATATAACTGATTTGAGAAAGATGACAGTTATTCAGTTAGAAAGATAAGAGCATGAAACTCAAGCATGTGAAGCAGGAAAAATTGTGTCTTACTGTCTGTCACTTAACACAGGTGAGCATCCCAGCTGCTATCAAAATACCCAAGAAAACTCATGTGCTCATTGTTTCTTGCTTGTATGATGAAGTCATAGAAAGGCTCTTTTTCTTGATAATTTAAAACATGAGGCAGGAACTTCTGCCCTGACAGTTCTGTATTTTAAATTACATGTCAAAAATTATCATCCCCACTCAACTATGATGATCTGTGATGGGGGGATTGGTATGTGCCACGGCCATTGGGGAGACATCCTGAGTTCTGATTTCAATTCAGCCTCCCTTTGAATCACTTTCTTACTACACTCGTTAAATGCCAAAACTTCCCATGGTGGTTTCATGTGGGCATCCCATCAGTGCATTCATTCAGTGAACAAGAGGAGACCAAATCGGGAGAACAACACTTGCAAGAGCTGGTTCTGCTCAGCTTTGGGGGAGAAGAGAGAGCTTCCAGCAGCACTCAAAGGTCACTCCTGACAGCTTCTCTTGTGAACTCTGCTGTAGGGCTGCTTCAGCAGGTGTGCAGTGATCCAAAATGAATCCAGATAGGGTAAATCAACTCGAGATGCCCTTGTTTGAAAGTGCTTGTTCAAGAGATTTATGCAAGGAGTGCCGGGCTCCAGGAATCTTGTTACAATCCACTACTCTTAATTAGTGGACAAAATTCCTTTCCTGCATATTTTTTTATTCTTCACCTTGCATTCCGGTGTCTAGCTAACTTTTCAGCATTCCTTTTAGGTGTGCAGTGTGATCTCGCCAAGCAATATTTTTCACAGAGTAAATCTGCAAATAACAAATTCTATTTATTTCTTTCCATGTTCAATTTAACATGTATTGTAATGGCGTTTCCTACTCAGTATTTTAATATGGTAATGATTAACTACAGCAAACCATTTGGGAGTTTCTATTCTCCTATAAACAATGCTGCTTACAGCTTCCTCATTTAGATGTACATTCTTGTTGAAGCCTCCACAGAAGGGATTTCCTAAATTTGTGTGTAGTCACAAAAATACTATAAATCAATCTGGTGAATTTTTTCCTCTTTGTTAGGGCAAATAAATTCTGAAAGAAGGGGTCGTAGCTCCATTTAAACAGAAGATCACACCAGGGACCACGCAGCTCCTATTGCACATCAGGCTTTCTAATGATTCCCAGCTTTACTCTCCATATTGGTGAGCACAGAGCTTCCACCAGCTCAGGTGAGCGATTAATTTTTCTGTTAGGGAAGGAAGTTTTTTTTTTCTGATAAGTGAAATCAGTGCTGCTCGAGTCAGAGCAGAGCTTGAGTCAGAGCAGAGCATAGAGACTGTGTCACCTGGCACTGAAGTGCAGCCACTTCAGGGCAGTGGTTATGGTTCTGGCAAAAAAGGATGCCTCTAGCTCAGATTGCCAAGTGCTTAGTGGTATGAGATCCTCTTCTTAAATGCTGGTACCTTTGCCAGACTTAAAACATTTGGATTGACTTTTGAGTGTCAGCCTCAAGCTGAATCATTTGGGTGGCTTCAATTGAAATGGTTGAGCAATATGAAAGAATGTCAGTAAAGGAAACAGTGTTGTTTTACCAGTTCTAGAAAATTTTGCAGTCATTTAGATGAATCATCTTCACACTGAATTTTCTTATTCTTTGACTTTCTTAATTTCCTTTTTTTCTAGTGGAATTCCACAATTCCACAGAAACTTTTTAAACCTTCTTCTGTACTGAAACTCAATAGTCACTTCCAAGAAAACGGAAGAAAAATGGGCTTTGGGTTTCTTAATATGATTTTTAAATTACCAATTTGGGGTTAATTATCCATCTGTAGAAACTGATCTAAGTTAGTGATTCCCTTCTGTAAAATCTGGTATGCAAAACATGGGTGCAGAATTAATGAGTGAAAAATACCATATGGGGTATAAATATTAATTGTAAAATAAATCAAACAGCTTCCAAAAACATCCAAGAACAAACACTTGAAAACATATCTGTATGAAACTCTGTGAAATGAAACATTTAAAACCAGGAAATGTTTAGGATATGGTACTTTTAAGTGAATTAAGATATTACACAGGATTTTGAGAAAAAAAAGAAACAAAACAAACAAGCAAAAAAAAAACCAGCAAAAACCCTGAAGGCAAGAAACCCCAAATCAAACTGAAAAAAAAACCCTTGGCTATGAGTACTTTGGGAACATGATCTGCATATGATTATATTCCTTGCCATCTGGAGTTTTAATTTTTTATGCCCTTTGGAAATCTTCCAAGGAGATGTAAGGAATAGTTCTTATAAAGAACTGGGTAGAGAGTGGCAAGAGAAGCAGATAAAGAGAGGAAGGGCTGGGAGAATTTGATTATAGTGCCAGAAAATAAAGCAGTTGTATGGATAGTGTCATTGGGAATTCCCAACTTTGTATTTAAGAGTAAAAGGGAAAGCAGGTTGATTCAATTTGCAAACAATAGACATGTTCCTGTTATCTAGAATGTCTTGTTTCAGCATCATCCCAGCTGAACAGAAAAGCTGGTCTTGCAATAAATCAAATATATTGCAATATCAAAAATTTCATTCTCTTTGTGGGACCAGCAGATTCTCTAGCAGAGGTTAAATTTGACAGAATGTAAAACTGAAAACTTCAAATTTTTGTAGGTAGATTCAAAATTAAAATGAAACAAACATGAGGAATAGACTTCTAGGGGGAGATTCATTAAACAGAAGAGAGTAAAAACACAGAAAAAACCTGAAGGTATTTCCAAATTCTGGAATACAAAACCACCTCATTGTGAGGGTAAATTAAAAGATACAAAACTAAGCAACCACAAAGTTAGTGACAGGATTCTGAAAATTATGGAAACTGTTGAAGAAAGGCAGGAGAAGGAAGGAATTTAGAAATTTTATGACTTAAAATCTTTTAAATTCTTGAAGGAAGATAGAGCAACAGTCTGAGAAAAAGCGATAGTAGTCAGCCTGTAATCAGTTATGATCAGCAGACAGGAGAAAGTAAGTAATCCTAAGCCTCAGATGTTATACATTGGTACAAATGGATTTCTCTCTGTGTTTCTCTGCTGACTTTGAGAAGGCTTTCGATAAATTCCAACATGACAGACTGATGTGTATCCTCAGGGATGATAATGTTGATGCAGCACATCTCCAACAGACAGAAGTCCTGTAGAGGAGCAGAGGACAATACAAGCAAGTTATGAAACACTGTGGTATTGAGAAATTAAGTGAGGTAGATAACCAAGATTCTGTTTTACGTTTGCAACCACTCATCTGGCAGGCAGGAGGGAGAATAAATTAAATACTGCTCAACTGCCAAAGAGGTCATCAAGGTTAACTGAGTTAATGTTAACATAGGACACATTGATAGCCTGGTTTTTAATAGCTCTGACTACAGTGGTATTTCACTGCCTACAGCAAAATGTGTGACCCAGAAACTACAATCAGCAGTAAATGCTCAAATAGCAGCAGACAACCATATATCTAAGGACCTTTACTAGGGCAACACCTTTATGTCAGTGGCACCTCTAGCCTGATATCCAAAGGACTAAATAGGCTGACAGTGTCTCACCCTGGTTGTGCTTGTCATGGAAAGCAAGTGTGATTAATAAGTTAAAGAGTACATTTTTCTTTAGAAAAAGTAATTCAGTAATTCTGCTTGTTTCTGCACTGTAGATAGTTGATTCATTCATCACCCAGGAGTGCAGAAATTATATGCATTCATGTATGAGTGTGGAAGATGAACACTTTTAACTTGGAGTGTCTGGATTTTTGTGCTGTTGGAAAATGCTAAACTTCATCTGTTACTCTTCAACATACCCACAACATACCACACCTGAAGAGAAGAGGTGTGGAAAAGAATTGAATTCAAAAGGAGCATGGAGACGTGAAATGCTAGACAGAGGAGTCTAGCAGAAGCTATTCTGCTAAATAGTCATCCAATTTTGTAACTCCAGCAACTATTTCTTCTATATGAAGAAAAATAGTCCAAACCCAAGACAGAATGGATACATAACAAAATGGGCTTTTTTGCAGCTCTTGTTGTGAGGGATGGAGAGCTTAGAGAACAGGCTCCAAGTTGAAGACATTGAAGAACATAAATAGCATTATATTTCTAAGTGACTGCTCCTTTTCTGCATTGCAGAAATTTTCTTTGATTTTGGCTGGGATTGAAATAAGTGCTTTCTCCACTGTTTGTAGTTTTTCAAGAAAGCAAGAGAATAACATCTTGTAATCTGGTTTTTTCATGTCTTTGGTATTGCTTGTTACACAAGACTTCCACAGTAAATCATTGTTTCACACCTGCTCTATCACCTCTGTACCTTTCAGAAACTCCTTAGCATTTCCAAAATCAGCCAGACATCCCAATTTTTTCATGGAGCCATAATTTCTGCCCTGAAGTTCCATATTAGTTGCCAGATACATGTAGTGTTTTATCTGTAGTGCTTTAAATATACTGTGGGTTAGGTGAAGGAAAGCAGGCAAAAATTCTTCCCGAGTGTTACTGTATGATATTAATCTTTAACTGACAAGGCTGCTTTATGGACATGTTCATTAAATTTGGCCACATGGTGCACTCGCAGAACATCTTCCACAAATGGAGGGAACTGTAGCCACGGACTCTGTGCAGCAGGAAGTCTACTCACTTGTTCATATCCAGAGATAAAACCCAGTATTTGAAGAGTGGCACTTTCACCAGTCAGTGTAGGCAGGCACTTGGGAACTGAACATAAATAACAGAAACCAACACTCCTCCATGCCTTCCTGGTCTTGTAAGATGATTCGTGAAATTGCAGTGCTAAGATCATCTGCTGGTTTTCCTTGCCCCTCTTTTTTTTCTTCCTTGTACCTTTCCATTGGGAATAGGACCTTGTGCTTTTTCTTTCCTTATGTGGTATAGCTTGATTTCCTCAGCCTTCAGCTAAGCCCTCGATTACAGCTTGTCAAATCCAGCATTCCTTGTCTCCATCAGTCCCTGATTACTGGTGTAGGTAACCCCACACAAACTGAAGGGATTCTCGCTTATAACAGAGAAGAAAAAGCTGTTCAAAAAAGAGGGATTAAAGTAACATAAAAACCCACTGATACATCCAGCTTTCAGTGAGCACTGGCTTTTTCAGACATTCATGACAGGAGCTTTGGCTGTCTGGTTTTCTTAGCCAGTTTCCTGACTGCTCTCTCTCTCCCCTCTCCCTCCATTATACTTCTAAGCACTTTTACCTTTTCTAGTCCTCAGGTTATCCTGGGATGCCTGTCAAATACCCAAGCTTTGATTTAATTTGGAGTTTTTTAAGTCCTTCCTGCAAAGTGTCTATGTAGTTCCCAGCATCTGCTTCTCAAAGTCCTAAAAAGACCATTACTGATCATAAAGTCATCCACTCATGAGGGAAGGAAGTAACAAAATTGGAACAAAATTATGAAGAAAGCCAAAACTATCTACTGTAAATGAGACCACAGTGCTCCAAGCACTCACATGTTAATAATGAATAAAAACATTTCCTCAAATATAATTGTGGGCCATTTGCTAAAAGAAGTCCTAGTGCTCTAGCTGCAAACTTGTCATCAATGTTTTTGTAGTTTAAATGAAACTTTCTCTGTTTAACTTATAATTTATAGGATAATATCAATTAGGGTTTGCTTCATCCTGTATTTGTTGTAAAATGCATTTGAAACAAAATACTTCAGCATTGATATCAATGTTTCACAGGGCACTGTGCTGGGAAGGGCAGAGTTGTTGAGGTTGAGTATGAATTTGGCATGATGCTCCTGTAGGAGCTCAGCTGACTGGTACTGCAAAACCTGCTGTATAATTTGCAGTTCTAGGAAAGAAGTGTGTACCATAAGTGATTGTAAAACACTGTCTGTTTCCATTTTGGAATCAGTTAATATTAAATTATTATTAAAATATATTTGAAATTAGTTTTATATTGTTTCATGAAATTCTCATTAAGATGGTGCTTGTCAAAGCTAGACCAGAGAAGCAGCTTTTCTTTAAAAAACTTGATTATTCAATTCATTTCACACTCTGTAGAAGGTGAGTTCTTCTCACTGTGTGCACATTGAAAGGATTACCTCACTGTCAAAGCTGCTTCAGAATTACCCAGGGGTGACTTTCTAGAGGTACAGCCAGCAGTCTGGAGCCAGGAGACCTGGCATGTTCCTGGCTGCTTGAACATTGACTTGCTGAGTGGTTGAGAAGAAATTGCTTACCTGTTAAGTGTCTTTTCAGTAGACAACATCTAAGGGGCATTGTGAAGGTTAAGTAATCAAGAAACGTTAAGAATGAGAAGAATTTGGATACTATTGGCTGTGAGAATACAATATTACTAATAATTCTTGCTCTAGAGTTTCAAGAAATAAATTCTCTGGCAACCTGAGTGTTCAAAGTAAGCATCTTACATGTTCATTACTTTACATCTTCAGTCAGGCTTAAATAGGATTTACTTTATGTGTTCAGTTGTTTCCACTGAACTTTCTATTCTGTTATTACTCTTGGTGCTGTTTTTTTTGCTGTGGGAACGAGCAATCAGAAAAGTTCTTGAAAGCATGGCATCATTTTCAGAACACAAATTCAATGGCCTCCAAGTTTGTTCCAGTACAGCTGTGATAGGCACCAAGTCTCCCTTCACAGTGCCAGCAGAATTTGTTGCAGGAATGCTTCATTAGGATACTGTTAAGCTGATTTTCACAATCAATGAGAATTTACTCCAGTAATGCTTCCTGTTCTGCTTATATTCCTGAATAGTGTCATTTAAAAAAAGTCTCATTAAGCAGCTGTTCTTAGAAGGAGATGTTTTGAGAGGGCTTATTTTAAAACAACTCTATTTGCTATTTCCTTCCTTTTACAAACCTCTGAATTTCTTCTTCAAGCTTTTGATTGGATGTGAGTGGTTAAGTTCAGTAGTTTTTTCTTCCATCCTAATTAGAATACTGGACATTTTAATGGGAAATTTTGTTTTGCTATTTTAGAATTAAAATACATTGGGTTTTGTACATTTCTTTAAATTGAAATCTAAGTATAGAATACAAAAAATCCCTTTCTTAGTATTCAAAGTGCAGATTTTCCTCAGGCTCTGTACTGTGCAATGCAGGTGTGATTCATTTGCTAGTAGTATCTGTGGAAATGGACAGGTCTGTCAGGTGGATTGGACAGCAATTCTTCTGAATATGAAAGAAAAACTTCTTGGTTGATATTTGTTTTATTCTGAAGGTGTGAAGGGTGATGACATTGAGGGAACCAAGAAACCAAGTTTTTTAGCACAGTTTTATAAAGAAGCAGGAAAAGGAACAAACATAATCTTCATCATCTATGTTCATGTAAAAAATATAATTTTCAGATCTTGCATCCCTTATATGGACGCAATATATGGAAAAGGATCCCTCCTTAGGCCCCAAAAGCCAGCCAGTAAAGCTTCAAGGTGGGGACCTGGCCACCCTCGATGGCAAGGGTCAGACCTGCTGGGACATACACAGCTGTGCTCTCATGGAGTAAGTGACAGCTTGAATTAAATGTTGGTTGCGGTACCATAGCCAGGTGACAGGACTCCAGATTCCTGGTGATAATTAGTGTCCTGATGTATACAAAAATGACAAGTGAGGGTCGGGGGAAGCTCTTGTTCTCTTCCAGTTTGTGAGTAAAGCAGAGAGTGTCTCCCCCTTTCAGATGATTCTCTGAGAGAGAGACACCAGAATTTTCCTGCACAGTGGAACCGGCAGGTTTCTCTGTGTCTTTCTCATCTGGAAGTTTCGTCTTAATCTGTTCTCATTTTTTGCATAATGAGCAGGCATTCACGATGTGTTTGGAAGAAGTGTTATTCTTTACAAGGTGCAAATATCTCTAATCCTCTCCATCCCTGTATCAAACAGAAATGGCTGGCCTTACACTGGGGCTTTCTGCTAACCCAGCTAACCAAGAAATTAATGTCCTACATAAACGTTGAACTAATAGCCTGAGACAATAATCATAGGTGGAAAATAAGCTTAGTTGTTCCTACCCCTTATTTTTTTAATAAGTAAGTGTCCTGTACTTCAAGACATTTTTGCTTTTAGTTTTTGGCTTATATAAAAAATGCTGGGCAAAACCAGAGTGATTTACTACCTGTCTACTTGGACCACAGACTAAAACCACTAGCCTTTGAACATTGACTAAAAAACGGTTTTTGAGCAGTGTAAATATCTGTAACTCCACTGTTATCTCTCTACCAATGGCTTTTAAAAAGTCTTTGTTCTGTGCCATTGATGTTAATTGAGAATATGCTAATGCCAAAAAATCTTCCTTCCCTCCTCCAGTACCAGTGTCAACATTGCAGAATTACTGCAGCATCCTCCAGGCAGAGTTTAAAAAGCTTCTTGACCATAATGGGTAGGAAAAAAATCACTGGATGAACCTCATTAATTCTTCAGTTAATGAGGAATGGAACCAGTGCCACTCTCCCTTGGCCCTGCTCCAAGGGATGTGGCTCTGTGGAGTCTGTGATCGAGAGGACACTCCGTGGGGCAGACCAGCCCTTGCCTTTGCTCCAGGCCACAGTCGTACACTGCTGGTAACACCAGGCTCAGCTCCCCAGGTTTTAAGCTCTTCTTGGTAGTGCTAGTCCTTCATGAAAATCAGCCGGAACAGAAATCTGATCTCGGAGGAGAGCCCTCAGCTCCAGCAGTTCTTAGGAGCAGGCAGGGAACTCCACCAAATCAAATCAGGAATTCTTCCCTTCAACTTCTTGAGTAACAGGACTCTTGAGCAACCAGCAAGGGATTTGTTTGCCATATAAACACAATTGCTCTTTCTTTTTTGATGAATGATTCAACTTTTCAGCTGCAAATGCCGAGCTATAAAGTTCCTGTAAATCCCCTTACAGTCTGTGGCCAATTGCTGAACAAAGACAGATCCAGAGATACAGGATCACCTGCTGCAGGACCACTGGCAGACACTGTTTAAATTATGTCTATCCCTCTGTCAAGCTCCAAAGTTAAGGACACAGGCATGTGGTCTTTTAATGCTGGTCTTCAGAAAATTCTACTGGATTATCCATGCTGGATGCTGTAATTAGAGCATTACAGTCTCCAAAGCCTTATAAAATGAAGATGCTGAAAGCTATTGGTAGTAAAGATTTAGTATCACCTTTAAGAGCAGCATTTAGGGCTTTTTTTGATCTGTGAGAACTTTCTGAAGTAGAATTCCCTTGTCTCTATTATTATTGTGCATGCTGCTATTGGCTTTGGCAATGAAAATGTACTTGTCAGATATGCTTTTATTGTAATCAGTTTATGGCTATTTTAATTCTGTAAGTTTGATGCAGTTGCCTGAAATCCATGGCCTGTAATTTCCAATAACAATTAGGGTTCATCACTGGGAATGCTAGAATTTATCTTTCCTAAAAAACTTCAGTGGCCTTAGGTTTGTCACCGGAGTTTCCCTCCATATTTGATCTGACACATTCCTGTAATCCATGTAACCGCTATCATACACTGGTATCTGGCATAAAGGAGGGTTCAGACCCTGTAATATAACCGGCTCTGCACTAAAAATTTTCTGCCCAAGAGAGCCAAGAGAGTCCAGCAGCCCTCTAGCCTTTCATATTTCTTTCCTATGATCAAAACCAAGGCCACTTGCTGGCTGTCCTTCCACTGGCTTTAAAGGATCGTGGATCAGTATAACCATGGGAATGAAGTGAGTGGAGAAAAGAACTAAGTGTACGACTAACTGCCCAGAGCTCAAAGTGAGTTCATTGAGGGATTTTCATGATGTACTATCTCCAAAGGGGTATCAGGGACAGACAAAGGTGATACAGGGACTCTATCATCAGAAGGTATGAAAAGCACTTTATTATTAGAAATTCACAGTTGTTATAGAAACAATAGTGGACCTGACTGGCCTTTAGGAATCTTCTTTCACCTATTGGTCAAGAAGGGACAACTCCTTCATGTACAGATCTTTGACAAACAGAGATTGCCTGCCAGGTGCAGAGATTGAGATAATAATTGTTGTAATTCTTTCTCTGAGCTTTCTCACAGCTTCCAGGAAAGTCCTGGGAGAGCTATGTCTCTCTCTGTTCAGAGGATATGTGATTACCACAATGTAGCTTTTACTTGATTTGTGAAAAGAGGCATTGAACCTGAGTGCTACAGACTGTACATGGGGGCCAGTTTGCCCATGGAAGTATTAAAGGGATCCTGAAACTGGTTGAACATAAAGTTCATGAGAGGTGGTGAGTGACACTCCAAGTGAGTCAGAATCCCTGACTCCTGCAGTCCAGCTGACATAAGAATGAAGCACTGTTTCAGCTGAGCTAAAAGCTCTCTGTTTCAGACCTGTTCCATTGCATCTGTTGGTTCCCAGTGTTTCATGCAGGAGCTGTTGGCAGGTCTGACTCTGTAAACCTCCACTAATTCATGACTAATACTTGGCAGGGCAATAAAAAATTGTTTGCAGGAATTTCCAGGCAGCACCAATACACAAGCATTTCCCTTGAAATATGGATGTGTCTCTGGAAGGAGTAGCACCCTTTTTAGTACTGGGGACATGTCCTACACAAAGAGTGATACTCTCATTTTTGGGTGTTATAAAATACACCTCCGTTTGTAAACAAACTGACAGCTCCATATCTGGGTTGTCCCCACAGTGTGTAGCTTTAAATCTGCCTGGAAATATGTCATTCCTGAGCTGGCCCACATTGCTAGGATGCCAGCTTTGAGGGATTTTTCTATTTAGCAGGCTGCTTTGGCTCTCAATGATATTAAGAGGTTAGGAATGATGTAGCAGCTACATTGCTGGAGGGGAAAATTAGTTTTTCTGAGTGTTGCTCTTTGTGATAAGGTGTGCTCTACTTGCTCATTGCTAGAAAGGTTGTGGGCATCTACACATCTCTTGCACACTGCCAGAGCTTGGCAAAATTCAGTTGCAGAGGAGTTTAAATTGTTCTCTTCCTTTGTTCTCATGCTCTGAGCATAGGTAATAAAAATATACCAGGTTTCCTTATGGTAGGCCAGGATCATGGCTTTCACTGATCATTTTCTTTTTATATACAAGAATTATTAATAGGTGCTTTCCTGCTATTTCAGTCTGACAACCTCACCCTAATCTTAAGAAAATTGTTTTCAATCTTGAGTTGACTTTCCAGTAAAGTATTCCTTTTTCTTGTAGGCCGAGAGACTTTGGAAAGTGTGCAGATCACTGAGGATGTGAATTTTTATGTGAATTACTTACTCTGATTTCAAGTTATCATTAAGCCTTGCCAGTGAAAATGCAAACAAAACCATGTCTCCAGAGGATGGGGAATAGACATTACTGCACATTGTAATCAGCCTCTCTCGAAGATTCATTTAATATGTTGTGTATTTTTTTTATTAAATGCATTATTCATGTAACAAGATTCACAGGGAGAAGCAGCTGAATTGTAATTTCTGGAAAGATTGTTCTTCCAAGAGATGTCATTTTCATTATTTAAATCAATGCAGCAGGTCTTGCCTGCATGGAAGAGGCATGAAGTGAAGGGAAGGGCCTGTAGATGGGGCACTGAGTCAGCCAGGAACTGCCTCTGAAGGGGAATGAAAGTAGTCGTCCAGTAACTGAAGCTCTTTTGGGTCAGTATGCAGTCATTTGAAATATCATTACACTTTGTAGGATTTTTTTGCCTTGTGCTAGAAGCACTTAAGAGAGCAGTAATCAACCAACACTAGGAAAACATGTGGAAAAGTTTCCTGTCTTGTAAAAATACTGCTTGTGAGCTGCTTTCCCCACTGCCCTTTTCCAGAGTGCTTCCTCAGTTCTCCCTGGAGTTCATCTGCCTGGGCTATCATTCCAGGGCCTACAGGAAAAGTCTCACATGTTTATATTGCAATTCTCTCTTATTTACCTAACCCTAAGTAAACCAGTCTACTTAATTAACACAGACTCAGCCTCTACTCTATTTAAGACCTCACTCCACCAGTGGTCCCACTGAGATCAGTCAGGCTGTTCAGAAATAACAAAACACAAATACCACCAGTAGACTTTAAGCTCAACTTAATAAAATTACAGTGATACAGACTGCACATGCTTAAGCAACACTAGGTGCTTTGCATCTCTTACAGCACTGCTGATGGCAAACTTATTTTTAAAAGGAATTTAATTAATGCATATCACCATTTAATTATGTTAATGAAACAAAAAATAGCATGTTACAGCTGAATTATAAATGCTTCATGAAGAGCATGATTCTCCTTATTTTGACTGCCCTGCTCCATCCCCATGCAGCCACCTGATGGGAATGCATCCCCTTTTGTCTTCCTCTCGCCCTCCTCTTCCCACAGCAGGTTGGAAGCTTTCCAGATCCCACCTCAGTGACCTCCCTGGCATGTGCATCCCTACACTGGTGTGGATGGCCACCTGGCCTGCCTGGGCAGTTGCCTGGTGCCACTGAGATGTACCCAGAACTGCAGGGAGCCGAGAGGGAGCCTGTAGTGTGCCTGCTGCATTTTGACACTCTGAAGCTGCCCAGTGGTGGGTTGCTGGCATCAATGTCTTTCTCCTTTTCCCTTTGTTTGTTTGCCCAAGTTTGTCCACTACCTCCAATGGTGAGTCACGGAGACTACATCTGCCACCCGCGGCCTTGTGAGCGCTACAACCATGGGACGGTGGTGGAGTTCTACTGTGACCCGGGTTACACCCTCACCAATGACTACAAGTACATCACCTGCCAGTATGGAGAGTGGTTCCCCTCCTACCAAGTGTACTGTGTCAAAACAGGTAAAGGACTGTCCTATGCTAACAGCCCTGTCTTCTTACAGCCCCTCATTTCAGAGCAAATTTGTAGGTTGGCAATACCTGGTGAACTTTGTCTGTTTCATGGTTAAGTGATGAGCATTGATTTTAAGATGCTGCTATTTTTGAACTCCTTTTCAAGAGTCTCAGATTTTCAAAAAGGCTAAATATAATGCATCCCCAAGATTCTAATGATTCTAAACCATTTTTGATCATTACCTCTTCAAGTGTATTTTTTAACATCTGGATATTTTATATGTATGCAAGCTAAGGCATGATTGCATGCATAAAAGACCAGTCAAGGGGAAAAACCAAGATACAGCCTCTGTGACAGCTTTATGTTAAGACTGCTTTTGGTACATGGTTTATGTGTGTTTTTACAAGTTGCATATAAAAAATGTGCATTTCTGAGTAGTGTTGAATATAAAATAACAACAGGAATATACAAGCACAATTCTTGTATTGTCTTTCTGTTACAGAACAAACCTGGCCAAATACAAAGGAGACCCTCCTGACTACATGGAAAATAGTGGCATTTACTGCTACCAGTGTTTTACTAGTACTGCTACTGGTTATATTAGCCAGGATGTTCCAGACCAAATTTAAGACACATTTCCTTCCACGGTTTGTACCAATTTCTTTCTTGTTTTGAAGGTTAAGGGCCCTGATTCAGTTTTCACACTCGGCACTCCTTGCTGGAGAAATGGAGCAGCTCATGGGCCTTGCAGATACTTTGTTCTGCTCTGAGCAGAAGCCCCTGAACCACTAGTGTGCAAGGCCACCCCCAAAAACCTGCAGTAGTCCTTCATGCAGCCAAGATAAAAGGCAAAGTTTGCCAGATTCACTCTGGGAGTAATTACCACTCTTCTATTGAGACCTGCTGCTTCTGCCTGTAAAAATAGCTGACAATATTTTTAAGTACTCGTTTTCAGGTGCTGGGGAAATTAATTTTGTAACTACTGTACATTTAGTAATGTAAGTTTTAAGGAAGAATTTATTTTTTCTCTATGGACAAATTTATATTAAATGTTTGCTTTACCTTCATTAGTGTTATTTTCATCATGATTCATAAACATCTCCTGCATCTTCCTTTATTTCCATAAAATATCATGCAGCTGGGAGCATTTGTCGTTGATTGACATAGTGTTCTCCATGAGGAAGGCCTATAGCCTGGACTTGTCTAGCTCACTAAAATGGTTTTTAGTCCTCTCCTTTTCAGATGTTTTCATGTGTTAAAGGTACCTAGGACCTCCTCCCTGGACTATACTGTGTTTAATAGGCTACTAAGCAGAAACTTTAGGGTTTAATGGACCTTCCCAGTTAATAGAAATGTTTTGCTTATAAAAGAAATCAGCTTAATACTGGTTAAGGAAGCCTCCATCCTTTGAAAGCAAGACCTGAAGGAGGCCACAAGTCTTGCCACCAAACCTTTGTCATCCAGCAGTGGTATTCTCAGCACTCATTTACTTGGGCTGTAAACACTTTTGTGCTCTAGCATACATTTTGCCAGGGATTCAGATACTTATGCCTGATGAACTACATCTGTGATCTTATATCCATGACACCTACTGTGCACAGCACAGCAAATGGTGCTCCTTATCTCTTCCACATATCTGTTTACCTTGCATTCTTGAAACTGTTCTTCCCATTACCAGTTTCATTTTTTCCAATTGTAACAGATTCCACCTGTCAACCCAAGCATAGTTTGGCAAACATTTCTGTGAATGTTAATGTCCCTATAGCTTCATTTGGCATGAAAACACAGAAAATACTGTGTTTACTGGAGTTCAGCAGTTGCTCCGAGGTGCTGCTGACATTCTCCTGCTCTCTGCGATAACCTTTCTGTGTTTGACATAGAGGCAACCAGGAGGGCTCCATGGGTGACCCTGACTTTGTGGTGGTGGATGGTGTTCCTGTCATGCTGCCTTCCTACGATGAAGCTGTCAGCAGCGGCTTGAATGTCCTGGCACCTGGATACTCAGCTGCCACAGACCAGGGGCATATTTTGCAGACAGAAGATCAGAATCCGCCCGCTTACCCTGGTCCCAGGATTCCAGGCACGCAGCCCAGCGAATTTGAGACCTGTGACAGTAGGTTGGGTTCCTCTGAACTGTTCCAAAGTTTGTACCCATCCCTGACATGCCAAGTGGCAGCACTTCCTGGCTCAGATCGAACTGACATATCCCACAGCACTGACGGGGATGCTGCATCCACAAGTCCCCGAATCAATATCACAGATGGTGAGTCTTGCATAGGTGCAATAGGTGAGTCCATGGACAGGGGGCATCATTTGTTTGTAGTGGCAGAGCAGGAATTCACCCAGCTGACTCACTCCTACTTTGTCCATGGTTTTGTCTACACCTTAATTTGAAACTTTTTTTTAAATCATAAAACTCCATGGTTATAGAATTTAATGTCTGTGATATGTCCTTGCTAGCTGTGGTGCATGTGATTTGAATGCCAGGCCAGCAGGTTCCTGTCCAGACCCCAGTCTCATCAACAGAGACGTCAGCAAACACCTGTGTACAGCAGCAAAGCCAAGCCTCATCTTGCCTGTGCTGGTCTGTTCATCTGCTCCTCAACTCCTACATTCACAGCTCCCTCACATACCCTGGCTTTCACAGCAAATAACAGGATTTTCTCCTTGAAAGAGGAAATAAATCTTATTTTCATACTGGGCCAAAATTAGCAGCCCTTATTAACAAACTCATCATGTCTGTGCATCCAGCAAAACATTCCTTCCATCTGAGGCATGTGAGCCTTAAGCCATGGTTATGGAAGTCACAGCATAAGGAGAACATGCCACAGGTCCATGTGCCAGAAGGGAGCTTGCCATGTACTACTGCCCACCTTTAAATCAAACATGAGCATGCACTGACACGATTTCATGGAATTCTGATTGGTGCTGCTGAGAAAACTGGATGGCTTTCCTTGGAGACATTTCAAGGGAGAGGGTCATATCCCACTCTCCATTGTCACTGAGCTGAAGCCCAGTGTCCTAAATTCAGTGTGGATGAAGGTCTGGGTGGAGGAAGTCTTCTGCTTCAGAGGGGTTTGGATAGTTTTAGTGGTATCACAAAGGGAACAGGAGACCCAGGAGGAGAGGAAGAAATTACAGGGCTGCCAGTTGAAGTCCTTTCCATCTCTGAATGCTGCTTCAGTGATTAATGTAGTAGCAAGGATGTTTGCATTTAGGTTTTTGTGGTCCTAACTTATTGGTCCTAACTAAATCTGTGTAGTTTTAGTTATCTAATTTTCATAGAGGTGTTAGAGTCTGAGTGGGTCTAAAATTGGCAATATCCCATGTCTTGTTCAGATATTTGCAATGTCCATTTCTGGCTTTATGGAATTGGTAGCAATTATGCTGTGCAAAAGCGAAAAGGGAAATTGCAATCGGCAGTCAATGCTATTTCTTTGTTTCTCCTAGAGATTCCTTTGATGGAAGAAGACCCTTAGCCTGCACTGAGTTGTGTCCTCATCACATTGCACTGTTGGGTGATATGAATCATGAGGATTCGGAGACAGAGGAGACTCTGTGGATTTGGGGAGGGTGTTTTCCTACTTATCAATCTTCCAGACGATGATGTCACCAGGTTGGGTGTATGTCTTAATCCACAGCGGGGACAACAGCATCAGCATTTGGAACAGCAGCAGTTTTATGAATGAATCCTGGGGATTTGATGAGAGCCGATGTAGAAAAAGAACTGTGGCTTTTTAGAAGTGAAATGTTTGTCTGCATTGCAGAAAGTCATATGGCTCTGTAAGAAATGCTATTGGATTTTGATACTAACTGCCTCACAAAAGCATGTAAAAATATGTAAATTTGCTTATAAAGACTGCTTTAAATGATCTATGGACCTCTAGTTTATGAAGAATCCTTTCATGTTTAAAAAAATCAGTACTGAAACACACACAAAAAAAGAGGAAAGATCCTCTTTGTCTTTCCTATGATAACCAGGAAGTTTTTGATTTAATTGTTGGTGTTTTGCTTCAGACCATGTCTGTGGAAAATATAACAGAAATTATGGGATTCATATATACTTTGATGTACAATAGCAAATATATATAAATATATATATATTTAAAAACTCTTAAAGAGAAAGAAAAGGAAAGACTCCCAGGTCACGTAACGATCTGGAGATTTTTTTTTAAAGGTAAGGCAGAATTTATATCATAGACAATATTCAAAGTAAAGTATCAATATTTGTATTTATGCAAGACTTCTGTGACTACATTGCATTTGATAAATCATGCTGTAATACGAGAGATCTAGAAGATGTTAAAATTATGAAATACATGCTTAAGAAATGTCAAACTGCCGTGCTTCAACCTTTCTTAAGCTCTTAAATATATATATATATATATATATATATATATATGAGAGTAATCTACAGTCATAGCCCAGAGCACTGCCTTGTCCCTGTACATTGTGGTAGTATTCTGAGCCATTATTGTAGAATACTTTTTTTAAAAAAATAATAAAGCTGAGTTTGCGTTATTTTAACTTATCTGACCATTGTGTAGTTGGCCTTTTTTCCTTCCTCACTTCTTTCACCAGCTCCTACCTGAAGGTAGGAGGTAGCAGAACACCTGTCCTTTGGCATTTTCAGCTTTGCATCCATTATCCAGCTGGAAATGGAGAAAGTGGTTTTGGTTAAGCAGAGCACACGGAATGGGTGCAGCAGGAGCACAGCTTCTGCAGATGCAATGTGGGTTTCATTGAGGGTTTTCTCTGCTCTGCAGGCTGTGCCAGAGCATTGTGCTGAAGCCTGTATGAGGGGTTCACTCCGTGGTTTTACAGGCTATTTGTTCTTTGTCAGGAAGATTCCTGGCTGTTTCATGTACTTACGGAAATTGAAGCTGATTTTCTTTTCTTATTTTTGGTACTGTGCAGATGAAATACCTTAAACGGGCAGTGTTTGAAGGAATAACTCACTGTGTGTTAGTGACAGAGATTACCATCATGTAGGCTAATCCAAACCAAAGGGGAAAATACAACTGAGTTCTGATTTTATGTACAAAGTAAATTAATAATATCTCTATTGCCGTAAATAGAGGATCACTACAAGCTGCTCTGCTATTTTTTCATGTTTAATGATTTATTTGTATTGTGGTAGAATTTAGTGGTCCCACTCATGAGCCAGGCTAGTGGAATAATAGATGTGCTGCAACCATTCAAGAAAAGAGTTTATTAGCATCCTGTCAGCAACTGTATGACAGCAAAAAGCAAAAGCAGACCAAAAGCTCTGTGGCGAGCAGAAGTAATTCTGTCAGTTATCCTGAAGTAAGATTTTGAAAACACAGTGATTGGTGTTGAAAAATGAGACATATTCCATTTTATCCTCCATCCTTGCTTACACAATATTTCCATTTTTCTTCTCCTGAATTGTCTCAGTTGCAGCTGCATGTTCAGGTTTATCCACAGATGTATCTATCAGATGTTTGTACTTTCTTGGCTACCCCTTCCTTTTTAGATCTCAAGCTTCCAGAGGTGTTTGCATCACCAGCTGATGCTCAGAATTACCACTCCAGTATACAAGACAAGAGTGCTGTAAAACCAACCCTGAACTGAAGCACACCCCAAGCCTCCAGTCAGTTGTGTGATTTTAGTTTCATAATACCATTGACAAGTATTGGACTTACTTTAAATGCCTTATAAAATATTATGAAACCCATCTTTTCTGGTCTTTTAGCAGCTTGTGAAATTTCATCCCTTATTAATTTTTTTTTTGCTTCCATTTATTAATTTCTATGGAAGCTTCTTGATTAATATTTGGAGCTCTGAGGTTTTACAGATTCACACTGCTGTGTGTATTGTATTGCAGTCATTTTATTAAGGGAGACAGGGTAACTGAAGAAATGTAAATTTATGACTTATTAGAACATCTTTATTTTAAGAAGTGTAGAATTGCAAATACAACAGAAAACATGAATATATTAATTTTGCTTGATAGCCTTTTGATAGGACTGCACCAAATACAATTTTAAAGGGTTTTACCATTTAAAGAGTTTTACCATTTTTTGCTGATGTTGGATAAAGCTTCCTGAAAGGCTGTTTTTGGGGGGGGGGGGGGGGGGGGGTTATTTGTGTGGTTGAGTTTGGGGGTTTTGCATACTTGACTATCTGGGGAAAAAGAGAGGATTTTTTTCTCATGCTATTTTTTTCCACATAGGGCTTGAATTCTCATGAGAGGACTGCCTGCCTCTGGATCCACACCTATGTCCCAACCCACAAAATGATGCCCTGGGCTGGGGGCTGCCCCCAGGTGCCCCTAGCCTACCCAGCAACCTGGACACCCTGGAGAACTCCACAGCTCCCTGGCCTAAGACCTCAGGATGTTTTCAGGGCCTAAAGAGACTAGAGGGCTGCTATGACCACGGCAAGATGTTCACTGTGTAAATGAGACCAGATGGGAGGATGAGCACATCTTATGCACATCATAAGCTGTTTTCCCTTCAGCTAACTGAATGTGGATTAAAACAGATCCAAGAAAGCACCTTTTGGTGAGGGGTTAGTGAAGATGGACAACCCATGTGCCTTCAGCAGAGAGAAAATGGGTGTGTACTGAGAACTCCAGGAAAGAAAAACAAGAACTGGCTTCACCCTGCCAATATTTCTAAAAATGAGAAAAGAGAAGTGAGCAATCTGTCACCCTTGAGCACTGACTTGTGAACAGGGGATTGACATGCAGAGTGCTGGGTAAAGGTGGGGATTCAAGGTCTCCCAGGAGCCCTGCAGGGAGTGAATCACAACCTGAGCATGAGTCAGCAGAACCTGGCTGTTGTGAAAATGTTAAATGTCAACACAGGAGTGTTTACACAGAACTGTAACTTATAAAATGCATGAAGCAATCGTTCAGCTGCACTCACCACTAGTAAGGCCTCAGCTAGAGCAGTGTGTCAAATGTTGAGCAATTTTTTTCCTCCTCAAGGGAAACATGGTGCAGCTGGATGGCAGCCAAGCAGAAAGAATCAAGCAGAGAGAATTGGAAGAACCTGTCCTACCTCACAGATTATGTAGTGTTCAGCGTGAACAATGGAAGACCAAAGAGAACAGAAATTCAGTTTTCTGTAAGAAATTATTTTGCAAGGAGGATGGAATTTATCTGTATAAGTAGGACAAGAATAATAGACTTAATTGAGGCTTGAGAGAATTAGGTTAGATATTAGAAGAAACATTCTAGTCACAGGAATGGTTACTAGGAGAGAGAGATGATCTGAAGAAGCTGTAAAAACCTCTGAGATATTTTTTAAGACTGTTTTAAATAAGTAGAAGCCAGGAAAACACTGGGGGAGATGCACAATATGAGTTTTGGGGCCCCTTCTCTTTCTGTCTGCATGATTCCCAGCTTGTGAGAACTAAACTTGGCTGATGCACAATTTTGCATATAGACTAATTCCAAATTGATGGTACTGGGCACACTGGTCAGTGCTCATCAAAACCACAGCCAGAAATACTCTCTATTCCACAAACAAAAGCTTTCATGTAGCATGGGCTGAACTCCAATAAAATCCTGTGAATTAAACCCTGTTGCATTGAAGTGACATTGATTTCAGAATATTGTTATGTGACAAATCCAAACTTGGGATTTTCTGGTCTTCATGTCTGTCTTAGGCAGCTAAATGAATGCAGCCCTGCTAATACTCCCTGTGCATTAGGTGAAGTAAATCCTCTCTTGGCAATTATCTGAAGACACCTGTTGAGCTCAATGAGAAATAGCAGCTCAGGCAACTGGAGCACAGAGCCTATTGTCATGCTTATACTAAACTTGCTTCCCATGTCCAAAAGCTGTTTGTTTCTCCCTGGTCTATTCTATGGACGGTAGCACAGCTTAGCATGTCAGCTGTCAGAGGGGGAGTAGCACAGATGAGAGAAGCACATCTCAAGCTCCTGTTCTTGATCTCCTGTGGATGCCCAGGCATGACTTGGAGGCAGAAAGAATTACAAAGCAAGTAAATATCTGCCCCAAACCCAGGGGGATCTCCCAAGTCAAGGACACATCCAGTCCCTTCAACACAGTTCCCAAAGGAATTGTACTATACTGGAGGGGAAGCCCTGTGGCAGAGGGGAGATGGGCCCTCCTTTGCCTATCACTCTCCCAGGCCAAGGCATGCAGCCAGAATAGACAGACAAATCCTTCTCTCCCTATATAATGTATATAGCTTACATTCCAGATTTCTCTCTTCACTACTATTATATAGTGGCACACAGGCTGTTCTTTCAGCCCTATTTTTCCAGGACAGGAAGATAGGTTATTTAACAGCAACAGAAAGGGCTGAGATTGAATTACCTTCTGTCCAGGTGTCAGAGCAGACTTTTCATAATTCACAAAGACCCCATAAAGAAATTGGATGGATGAGGCTGACTGCAATTCGAGGCACCTTTCCTCAGCAAGGCAAAGGGTCTGCCCTGCAGGGCAGGGGCAACTGCTATGTGAGGACATTTTATAACCCAGGAAAATTGCATTCACCTGCTAAAACATATTAAGCAGAAACTTGGAAAAGGAAGAAAGGAAAAGGAAGAAAACATCTAATTTTAATAAAGTCCAGGGGACATGGATAAATTCCCCATGTTCTCCAGTAAGAACAGAGGGAGCTGTTTGTTTAATGCAACTGGTTCAAAAGAAAATCAAGAGGCAAGCACAAACTTCCAAGTTTTGGGGCTTCAGCATCTCTTTTCTTTCACCTCTGCATTTCTGCCGTCAGACTGGTTCGGCTTAAAATAAGGGCCTTTGTTTTGGTTTGGATTCACTTTCACCATTTTACTGTGTTTGCTTTCATTTCTCCTCTGTTTATCCTTCTATTCACTCAGCATTTTTTGGTAACTAATACTGTTGTTTCAGTTTCATTCTGCCACCCCAGTCATGCTGGGAAGCAAAACAAGTTGCTTACTTGCAGAGCAGTATCCAGCAGGACACTTTCCCTCCCGTATAAGAGGTTCCTCATATTTGTCTTGCTCATTTATGTTCTCAGCAGAGAGGACAAGAAAGGACATGGAGCTCCTCACTCTGCTGGCAAATGGTCCATGAAAATGGTCGGAGAGGGGCACTGAGGGGAACCCACATGGCTTCATGAGTGCTGTGTCTATGCCTTGGTCACAGGACTGTTACCTCACCAGCTTTCACTGGCCCAATATTCACAGGTGTCTGTGAATACTCCTATGAAAACAGCAGTAGCCAAAGGTTTTAAGAATCTGCTAATGTTTTAGGGCATTGTTAAGGTAAGACCTTTTAAAAGACCCCCTCCTTTCTGAAACTGGTGAGCTCACATCTTCAGAAAATTGGCACTGATAACGGTCCAGTTAGGGAGCACAGGGTGCACAGCAGGTCATTTCATCTGCCTGCTTCCTGGTGCTCCAGTATGAATTTCTTGTCCACTGGATAACTGCTTGAACTGAAGAGCTGCCAGTTGCTGAGCTGTCAGGTTCACATACTTTCTGTGGATGAGACTGGATTTATTTTTAACATTCCTTATTACCATCCACTTCTGGCTTCTGCTTACGTCTACTGCTGAGTACATGCTACTCTTGCCAAAGCAAGTGTCTTCGAGTAGCTCTGTGAGCCCTTGGAACTTCACTGCCCTGCAGGGAATCACATTTGCCATCCTTGTCCCTTCTATTCCATGACAGCACATGCTGGGACCCCTTTCACCTGCCTTGTTCACTGCTCTCATGCTAATAACTGTGCAACCAGTTGTTATTTCTCTCATAACCATTACCAGAGCTACCTGTTGTTAATATTTCAGGGTTAATTACTTACTAAAAAGTTTAGCAGAATGATTTAGCTTCACTTAGCCTGTTCATTGATGAAGACTATAAATTCTCTGCAGTCTATCACTGATAGAGCCATTACTGGGGGTTGGTATAATTGGCTTTTACTGAAGTGCTGCAGCAAAAATGAGGGTTAGTCCAACTGCTTGTACACCTCCTGCTTGGTTTTCCATCAGATTTTGGGCAACCACTTGGGAAGAGAAGTGCCACAATAATTTAGCAAGTTTTATTACATATCCATTCACATTGCAGCAGTGTGCAGTGTAGACATAGCTACAGAAGTGCTGAAGCCTGGCATTAAAAAAGACATCATGACAGCTGTGAAGTGTCCAGCTTCTCAGTTAGGGAGCTGGGCTGATTCTGTCACAAACACATCTTACTGGGGATAGGCACACCTACAACAAGGCTTAGATGATAGTATTCTCTTTGGTTTATGGAAAAATTGGGAGGAAAAATTGCCAAGAATAAACATCATTAAAGATAATGATGCCTGTTTAGTCAGTTTTCTCTGGTCTGGGAGGCTCCTGTTCCCTGAATTTCTGAATCTAGGAGCTGTTACAGAAGGCTCTGGATATACACACTGCTCTCAGTTTCCAGTGAAATGAATGAGAACTGGGACCCCTTTCAGCAATGAGCTCTTTCTGACCATGCAGTCAGGAGTCCCCATCTGATTCCCAGAAGCAGAAGAAAGGTCATGTGCTGCCTTCCAAGGGAAGGTGGCATTTATCATTACACTTCTTTAGGGCAAAACTGGACTCTGGAAAACCTACCCAGACTTCTGATTTTATCTGCATTACAGCATTTTCAGTGACTCGAGGCTGACTGGATGCATTGTGGTACTGTGGATTAATTTGCGCCTTCACAACACATGAGGGCTGTGCAACAGATCATTAACAGCCTTTGGCTGCTCTAGGCAAAGACAAACAAGTGAACTAAGACAGTTTCCCTCTTAGATACTTGGAAATTCAGAATACCACTGCCTTCACCTTTGGATGCATAAGTGTCCTAAATATGCCTACATATCTTAATATTAAATTATGGGCAAGAATGTGATTAATTGTCCCCTGACCTTCAGTCTCCTCATTGAGGCTGTGTCACCAAGCCATATTTTATGTCACTAGGTCACAGCAGACGTAAATCAAATATCTGCCTCCTCTAAAAAATATAAAAAGAGAGGAATTGAAATGAATGAAAATTCAAGGAATGACGTGAAATGAAAAGGCAGGAAAGGAAATAGAATAAAATGAAATGAAATTTTAAAAAATTCTCAGGAGCAGTTAAATTGTTGAAATGGACTGGAATGAACTGCAATGCAATGAAATTAACTGAAACTTACTGAAATAATACTCCTTGAAATCTTGAGATTTCATTTCATGAAAGGAAATGTAATGAGAAATCAAGGCATGAAGTGAAATTAAAAGACAGGAAAGGAAATAGAATGACATTTAATGAAATGCAAAAAGAAGGAGTAAATTGTGAAATTACATGAAAACAATGAAATTCAATGGAATGAAGTGCAGTGAAATTAACCAAACCTTACTGAAATGATACTCATTGAAATCTTGAGATTTCATTTCCTTGCATGAAATGAAGAATTTTCATTTCACTAAAGGAAGTTAAATGAGAAATTAACAAATGAAGTGCAATGGATAGAAATGGAAGGAAGTAGAATTAAATTAAATTAAATGTAAATGATAAAATATAAAATTCTGAAAGAAATATTATATTTTATCATTTACATTTAATTTAAATTAATTTAATTAAAAGAATGGAATGGAATGGAATGGTCCGAAATTGTATTGGTTTAGCATTGCCTGGTTTTGGTAGCTGGTGGGACTACAGGACTGGTTCTGTGAGAACTTGCTTGAAGCTTCTTTCATGTTTAGCAGACCCAGTTCCTGGTGACTCCAAAGATGGGCATGGCACTGGTCAAGGCTGGCCCAATTAGATATGGTTGCAAATCCTCTTAGGCTTTTGTCTCAGCAGTATTCAGCACTGTCAGATCTTTGTTTCACAATGTCTGTCAGGCCTGGCTGTGTGAGGCAGTGAATATTTTCAACTCCCATCAGCTCCAAAATGAGTACTATTGAAAACGAAACAAATAGTTTTTAAAATTAAATAAATAAATAAAGCTTAGGAGTAGCCTCGCTATGTTGTCCCCATGCATTAATTTTCTCTCCACATTAGTCATGAACTTGAACAGGAAGTTCACAATAGGGAAGCCAAATCACATGTTCATAATTTGGACCCTGGAAAGAAATCCAGCATGTAAACCAGAGAAATATTAGCCCATAGTTACACTGAAACCTCAACATTTAGTGCAAGACATGTTCATAAGTGCTTTTCCTAGGAAAAAATAGCCTCTGCCCTGCAATTACACATTTAAGCTCTGTGGAAAAGAATTGTTTACTGAGAAAGGCACAAATCATAGGCTGCTGGTCAGAAAGAGTCCTATGCAATCATCAGGATTACACCAATAATAAAATCAAAGGTTCAAAGACCTCTGACATTTGATGAGTATTTTTCTCTTTTACATAGTGAAGAGAGTTTGGACCTTAAAGGGAAAGTGAGCTGAGGCTTTGATTAGCAGAGCCACAGAAAAAGAAATTAAGAATGATTGTGGAGAGCCATAAGTATATGCTGAAGCTTACAGGGAAACTGCTGCCAAGCAGGTTGTGATACATTTTAAATTCCAAATGTAGATAGACTTGCATGTGCACATGCCAAACACAACTGTTTCAATATAACTTGAAGAAGTTAGGAAATGCAAGAAACCCTTAAAAGCACGAATTTGTGATAACTGGCAAATGTTCCAATTGAGCAACTGCTTTAACCCTTGGTACGGTCATTGAGAATTGATTCTGCTCTCTTAAAAACAACAGCTGTTCACTGCTGAAGGCTATTTCAGCTCCATCAGTACTGGTGCACTGGCCACAAAGCCAGGAGCAAAGGTGACCAGGCACCAAATTCTCTCAAATATACAAAGAAAACAATATCAGCAATGGGTGGAGTTACTGAAAATGGCAAGCATGCTCTTTTCAGGAAAATATAATTTGTGAGGTGATGGTTGCTTCGCAGGCAGTGAATCACAGAAGCCTCTTCTTGGCATCACAGCATCTGTCTTTTCTTTAGGCAGTGACATTCCATGGTAGGAACAGGTGTAGATAAGAGCAGTGTTTTAGGGCTTGTGCTGATAGCACAAAATGAGCAGAAACTGCTGTCACACCAAAACAGGCAGAAAAAAATACAGGAAGAGGCCATACAAAAGTGAAACACATTTCATGCCTGAAAGGTTGGACTATCAGGTGTGGATGAAGCCAGAAGTGATGTGGCATCCCACTCCAAGCACTTTCTCCAGTTACTCCTGGCAAGCGGGTGCTGTTGGCATAAGATCAGGAGTGCAAAGCACTGCTTAGTGGAGTTTGGCTAACTGGGCACTGGGTGAGGTGGAAGGAACTGCAGAACAACTGCTATGTTTTTCTATTCTGTATTCACCCCATCAATGTGATTCCCTGCTGGGGGGCAGGAGATGGAGTGGAAAGGCATCTCTCCAGAGAGGACTATGGTGGCCACTGGGAAGCACAGCCTCCTGCACAGCTCTCTAATGGGTGGGTCCTGCTTGTCCGCACCATGCTGTGGCCCCTCCTGCCCTGGTCATAGGAGCCATAGGCAGCAGCAACAGAGAGGCTGCCACCCAGCTTGGGAGTTCATGTGCTCACCCAGCAGTCCTCCCTCTTGAACAGAAGATTACTTCTACCTGCTTCTTGGTAAAAATGTGATCTAGTATTGAGACTTCAAGTTCTTCTTTTAATGCCTGCAGGAATCTTTCCATGTGAAAAAAAAAATAGTTAAGGATTTTTTCTCTAGGATATCACATGCTCTGCTACTAAACCACTCTGGAGATCCTTAAAAGAATAATGTTCTGGGAGTGCAAGAGGTGATGTGCTGGTTTTATGCTTTCTTCATCCGTTGTGTTTTTGAGTGGCACAACATGACGTGTCATTTTTACACCTGGAGAAGTGGCCAGCATGGACCAAGCCAGCCATCCTGGCTGAGTATGCTGTTGTTGACTGAGACGTCTCGAGTACCACAGGAGCCACAAGGATGTTGGGGAGGTGCTGACTTTTAAATCCTAGCTTCATGCACAACCCTGGCATATTGTCAGCATGTACAGTTTTCAGTTTTGTGGGACATTTCTTCTGGTGTTACCAGTGGATTTTGTTTTACCTTCATCTCCTCTTTCTGTTAACACTGCAGAAATTCATGTCTTGAGGCTCTCTCCTGTCTTTCTCAATCCCAAGTGCATTGTGTGATTCCATGGCAGAACTTGAGTTTGTGCAAGTACTTCACGTGTACACTCACATCCCGATGCCAGATAACTGAATAACATGAAAGCTGTCACAGGTCATTTTGTTACAGCCCCAGCGTTTGAAAGGTATTTGGGTTAGAGTAAAACTAGATTTCAGCTCCAGTCAGTCTTTTTTTGCAGGATACAGGGAACAGCTGGCTGGTACATGTTGCCCAAACAAAAGTCTCCTACTCGAGTGGCCCCAAGGGGCAGCTACTGCTGCTGCTGCTCTGTCTGGCTGGCCTGACAGAGGACCCAAAACAGGGATTTATTCTGTACAGCTGTGGTGGTCAGACAATCCAGGCCTGTATTTTACCCATAATAAACTGTGGGAGAACATTTTTCTCCTGCAACCTCCTCAGATCTGGGAGAGAAGTAGAGCAAGCTGAACCAGTTCCTCCATCACTATCCTTTTGCATATTTTTACTTCGGTTTAAGAATCTAAAGCATGGTAAGCACAGCTTACTCTTTGAACAGAGAGAGACATAATTCTCTCTCCCAGGATTTTTCCTGGGGAAGGCAGTGAGAAGGCTCAGAAAGAGAAGAGAAAACAATTCTTATCTCTATTTGCTGCACCTGTTGTTTGGCACATATGGAATGTGTTATGGAGATTGTTTACCAAAAGGGATTTGTTAATTGGACTCTGGTGATGGTTGTTTGGATTGATTGACCAATTAGGAAAAAGCTGTGTCATGACTGTCTGAAAGGGTCATGGGTTTTTCTTTAGCATAGTATAGTAGTAGTATAATATAGTGTAATATAGTATAGCTTAATAAAGCAATTGTTCAGCCTTCTGAATCATGGAGTCACTGCATGTTATTCTCTGGCTGGGGGTCATCCTGCATTGATACTCTGAGGGTTTCTTTTTGCCAAGACCCGACCATGTTAATTTCAACAGAGAATCTTAGGTTTCAGTATGTGCTAAAATGAAAATATCATCATTTTCAAGATAAAATGTAATACATTGAATCATCCTTAGGCTGAGATGGATAGAGCACTTTATTCAATTGATCAAGCTTTGCTCAGTTAGCCTTTACTGAACTTGCTTTTCTCTTCCTTGCTCAAATTAACATAGTCATATTTGTAACTGAAGTCAGTGGTAGCCAAGGCTCTAAAGGCAGATAAATGCAAAATCCTGCCTCTCCAAAGTCTTTAGTCTCACTAAGAAAAAAAGCTCACAGAAGGAGATTGAGGTCAAAATCAATGTTACCTAGCTCAGGAAAAAATTAATTTGCAGGAGTTCTATTAAGTTTCTACATGTAGAATTTTATCTTTTCTTATTCTCTCCATTTTGTGGACAAACTGTTGAGTTCACTGCTTTGATAAAAATCTTTCTAGAACACTTTAATTATTCCCAAAATACTGGTTTTTTGTCTTTTTTTTTTTAATAAAGTTAGAGGTTTATTGAAGAGACCATAGATTTTTCCAATGTTAGTTATGAAATCCATATAGGAAAAAAAATCAAATAATTAAATACTTCTTGGCATTTATTGTGACAATTTTAACTGGGACTCATAAGGTAAAGGAACTTAATGGCATTACCTCTGTAAGATCTGAGAATGTGCATCTCCAGAAATAATGACCTTATTACACCGTTGATCTTGTGTGGGTGAAAGCCTGGTGTAAAAGGAGCCTAATGTTCATGTATTTCACCTGCTTATTGTACATTATAGGTGAGATCAGAGATACAATAAGATACACATTTGTAAGTGTTCTACATGTAAAAAATGGGTGATATAATGCATTAATCACTGTAGTACAATTACAGGCCTTGATTTAGAAGGTATTAGTTACTCACCATAGATAACCTTCTGTGACTATTAGAATTTCATAGGCTGAGTACATTACAACTGCCAAATGTCATTTGCACAACCAGCACACAAGGGGCTGGTTTTGGCTAGAAGCACTTTTTCTTTTTTTTTTTCTTTTTTTTTTTTCTTTTTTTTTTTTCCCTGTATTAAATCCACCCCATTAAATACAAGAGAGAGCATCTGTTGGATCTTATTTCAATAATGACTATATCCTGGCTGCATTTTAAGGGGGTTTATAAAGATTGCATGGCTATTAATGTATTTTATTAACATGTTTATAATGGGGTGGGATACACTGGAAATGTTATGAGCACATCAGTAGAAGACATCATAGCTGGTGATAAACCCTGGCAATAATCAGCCAGCTATAATTAATCTGTTGCAGTCTTTATCAAAATATGAGATAAATAACCATAAAACCTGTTACAGCACTTACTGATCTTTTATAAATGAACCTTCATATATGGTATTTTCTTGAAAATAATAACATGCTTAAAATTAGGTCTCTCAGTGCTTAATTTCAAGAAGCTACATAAATCTAGGAGACAGAAAAATTCTGTAAGCAAATGTTCCTAATTTTGGGGGTTTTTTCCCATGCATATTGGAGAGGAAATCTAGTGCCTAGTCCCTGCTAGGTGTCTAGCTCACTGTGTGTATGTGACTTGCATAAGACAAGGGAGAAGCAAGAAACATGTCTGTGCTTAACAGAAGCACTTTGGCAGGAAGACAACTTTTGGTTTTGGTTTCCATCATTTCTTTCAAGTGACAGAACAGCATGAAAGAGGACTGTGTAGGTGTGCCTTTTGTCATCAAAATATAACATGCAGGACATGCTCATCTGCATAATTTGGAATTACATTACTTCCTGTGAGCTAGAAGGCACTGAAAGTTGTCAGCACACTGCTACAGAAAATACAGTTGCATTAACAAACAACTTGCCTGTTTCTTTTCTCTCTGAGAGAGAGAACAACCACAGTAGTTGAATATTTCAGCATCTTTATTGTAGAGTCCTATGATTTATGCACATGAAGCCTGGAGGTTTTTAATAACTGCATCAAAAGTATTTAATCCAGAAGCATGTCTGCAGTAGTAATAATGGTGTACAAGCATTGTTCAGTGACAAATCAGCCAATGCACCAACCCAAAAAAGTTTCAGGTTGAATTTTCAACCATAACATTTGCAAAGAAACACTTGTGTACAAGTGCATTTGTTAGCAGCAGGTGGCTGTACAACAAGCAGCAGTGAATACATTGCTTCCATGCTGAAATGTACATTGTGTATTAAACAAAAAGGTTCTTAAAAACTATAGCCATGAAAGGATAACAGTCCTTCTTACCTGCTGCTTCAGCCACTTCTGAAGTTTCCACAAACTGAGACTGGCTTAGCTGGCACCTAAACTGTGACAGCATTTCAGACCTTGTTTTAGTCATGTCAGTATAAAATATCTCAGCCTTTTAGGTATATGGGCAAACAGCTGAAGGCCCAAGCTGATAGGATCTACAAAACCTGAGATGCTTCGCACCTGCAACAATAGGATTATAAGTGAAGTGTCTACATCAGACAGATATTTGTGGCCTGTAAACTGGGGGCAAGCATGGTTAAATCATTATGCTGGTTCTTACTGTCACCACATAAAAAGAGGTGCTGTGGTGGTAGACTCAGTAGAAAAGAGATTTACTAAAGGCTTACTGTCTTTTCCTATTATTTACAGCTAAGGGTAATCCTGAAAATATTCAGAACTTAAAGTATCCAGTGTCCTCTATTCAATTATAAAAGGGAGAAACAGGACCAAAAAGAAAATAAGTTACATTTTTGAGCATAAATACTGTAGTAATTACATATCCTCTGAACAGAGAGAGACGTGATTCTCCCAGGAAAATCCTGGGAAGCTGTGTAGAAGCTGTGGGAAACTTAGAGGAAAAGAATTCAAACCATTATCTCTCTTTCTGTAACCACTGTTTATAGATACGGTTCTCCAGAGTGTGCTATTCATAGGTCACCAATAGTGTGAGAGAAGATTCCTAAAGGCCAGTCAGGTCTTAGGTCCACCATTGTTTCTATAAGAACTGTAGATTTCTAATAACAAGGTGTCTTTTCATGCCTTCTGATGATGGAGTCTCTGTATCACCTTTGACTATCACCCTTGTATCACCTTTGATACCCCTTCAGTAATACAAGTATCACAACTGTTTCCTCACACCATAAATTTGCACAAAACAATTTGCTTCCAGATACTTTTCTGATATCCCATGTGTCTGCAAAGAATTGTTTAGGGCTTTCCCTATAATTGGCTTTCTTCAATTCCCTGTTTTGTTTAAACACACTATTCCTAATTTGGCAAAATTACTTGTCTTCGAGGTCCCATTTTCTGTGGCCTTAGGACTGTTTCAGTGCGAATACGTCACCTGATTTAATGCAAGTATAATATATCCCAGGCAACCAGAGAGGTGCATTAACACAATTTCATTTCATCAATTACTACTCCTATCTCTTCATTCACTTCATTCCCTGATTTCAAGATTTCAGTGAGTACAATTATTGCAAGGTTGCATCCTTTTCTCTGCATCTCATTTCATCCCAATCCATGCCATCTGAGGGGCTTTCAAAACGGACCCGACCAGGTGGTTCCCTTTCCCTCTCCTTGGCCACTCAGGCTCAGGAAGGGGCTTCCTCCTTTAAAGAAGACTCTAGGGAGGGTAGCAGCCAGGAGTGGGCAAACAGGGGCACAGCACGGTGGTGTACACAGGCAAAGTAAGCAGGCTGGATTGCAGTCATCCTCCTGATTGTGGGGTTTTTATTTTGCGTTGGGATTTTGTTTGCTTGTTTTGGTTTTGTTTTTTTTTTTGTTTTTTTCAGCAATGGTCTCCAAATGATTAAAAGCTATGGCTAGCTGTTGTGATGTGATGTCATGACTTGCCTCAGTTTCCCCTGGTTTCTCCCTGAAGTTTCCTTCCCCAGCTGGGATGTCAATCACCTTTCCTTTCCCCACTCTTGACCCCTGCTGGGCATTGTCTATCAACCCAGAAATTCCAAGGGGAGCGTTGAGTGATTGGCAGGTTCAAAGGATGCTCTCCACCCCCTGGGGGGCCATTTGTCCACCCAGGTGTCCTTCTCACCTGAGACCCCCCCTCCCCTCATACCTGGTTGGTGGTCCCTGGGTCCCCTCCCCTGCCCCCTTTCCCCAGGTAAAAGGAAAAGCATGTGGTTGGGGTTCTGTTGGAGAGGTTGTTGGAGCTGTTGCAGGTTTCAGAAATAAAAACTCTGGATTAAAAACTCTCCATCAGGACCCACTCCTTTCTTCACCTCACCTTAAAGGTTTCTCCAGCTCAGGAAGGCCTGAGGAGTGACCCCGCATCAACAGCAAGCTCCAGCCCATAAGCGCCGGAGCCTGGGGCATGCCCGGACTTATCTCCACATGCCCAGCTGCGACCACAGGTACTGAATAGCGTCTCTGGGGAGAAAACTCCACAGGTGCGGCTATTTGGTCAGCAGCTGGGACCAGGCAGACCAAGTCCCGTTCAGTAATATTGGTAAAATCCAATAGCTAGTAAAAGTGTGCCAACTCAAACAGAACCCCCCAAGAAGCATGTATGTGTTCAGATCCCTAGCTGTAAGGAGCATTTGAAGCTGTCAGTTGTACCAGGGGACAATGCAAAAGATGCCCGCATGTGGTGGGAGCAGGTGAATGATCTCTTGTTTGGTGGCCAAGCTTAAGGAGAAAGTAGAAAAACTTAGGAGTATTAGGGAAAGTTAAAGGGAAATAGACTGGTGTGTCGCAATAGGACACGAAATAAAACCATGCAGACACTGGACTCCAAGGTAAGAAGAAGAAAAAGAAGGGAAGTTTATTTTCTGACTCCAGTTTCATAGACTTACAAAAGTGAGAGTGGATTGGAGCATGAAAGTGCCACCTCTACAATGACACCGGACAAGACAACAGTCCATCAAATTTCTCCTCCTCCAGAGAAGAATGTAAAAGCAATAATTATTTACATAAAACTGCATAAGAAACTTCGTTACAAGAATGTAAACATCAGAAGGCTTAGAAGAACTTAGAAGCACAGGGCAACACTGGTGGAGTTTCACCCTTCCATCCCTGAAAGAAGCCCCCGCAGGAGTCAGAGGACTCCCCTGTCTCTCACCACTAGGCAGAAGGAGGAGACCTAGTAGATGAAAAGGAGGGTAAATTAGTTCCTGCTTGGGGAGTTAATAAAAAATCCTCTGACCCCTATCACCTACCCAGGTGCCACTTCAGAGTAGGTATGAGGCCCTGGATCCAGAGGGTCAGCCAGGTGCCATCAAAGAAAATAACCTGCCCAAAGAGCCTCCCAATTACACTTTGTCTGTCAGATGGATCAGCACCTCTGGCAGTCATAAAAAGAAAAGGGCAGTCATAGTGGGTGACACCCTTCTGAGGGGAACAGAGGGCCCTGTATTTTGACCAAACCTATCCCACAGGGAAGTCTGTTGCTTCCCTGGGGCCTGGCTCTGGGCTATCAGGAGACTCTGTAAGCTGATTCAGCCCTCTGATTATCATCCACTGCTGATACTCGAGGCTGGCAGTGATGAGATTGAAAAGAAGGGTACCAGGGCAATTAAAATGGTCAAGGCTCTGGGTTGATTGGTTGATGGGGCAGGAGCATAGGTTCTGCTCAGTCCCTTCAGTAGTAGGGATAAATAATGAAACACATTACCAACATGTGGCTTAAGGACTGCTGCCATGGGCAGAACTTTGGGTTCTTTGATCATGGGGCAACATTTATGACACCTGGCCTGCTGTAGCCAGCTGGGCTCCATCTAATTAACAAGGGAAAAAGGATTCTAGCCCTTGTGGCAGCTGATTGAGAGGACTTTAAACCAGGTTTGAAGGGAGAAGGGGATGCAAGGCTCTCCAGAAACAAGCCCAAGGAGAGTAAACCAGAGTCAGAGGTGAAATCAGCAGTCCAGCCGAAGTACATGTACACTAATGCATGCAGCATGGGCAACAAACAGGAGGAGCTGGAAGCCATGGTACAGCAGGAAAGCTATGACATAGTCACCATCATGGTTTATTTTGATTATATTGAATTAAATTGAAATTATAGTGAATTTTTTCTTTTCTTTTTTTTCTTTTTTTTTTTTTTTTTTTTTTTTTTTTTTTTTTTTTTTTTTTTTTACATTTCAATTGCATTTTATTTTAGCATCTCGTAATTCCAGAGTGTTACAATTTCTTTTCTGATTTCAAAATTTCAATTCCATTCACGAAATGAAGTTTTTAATTTCATGGAAGGAAACATTTCATTTCATGGAAGGGAACAAAATCTTGTGAGTTCAATCAGGATAAATATGGCAAGGTTTGGTCCACTTACTTACACTTGATGTCATCCTATTGCATTTTATTGTTTTCATTTTGATTTACAATTTTTTTTTTTTGTTTAGAATTTAATTTCATCAATTTCTTCATGTCTCTTTGTTTGACTTCATTCTGTGATTTTGGGATTACATAAAGTATACTTTTGAAACATTTTGGTCATTTTCACTACAGGTAATTTCATCCCAATAGTTGTAGTTATTCCATTTACAAATTTTCTTTTTCCTTCTTTCAACTGCATTTTGTAATAGCATATCTCCTTTGAACAGAGTTTGTTATACTTTCTTTTCTGAATTCAAGATTTTATTACATTTAATTGAAAGAAATTCTTAATTTAATGATAGGAAATGAATACTTGAGAATTAAATGAGGATTAATTTAGCAAGGTTCGGTCCAACTCTCTGGATTTCCAATGCCTGGATGAGAACCAGTTCCTTTTCAAAGGAAAACAATACTCAGCCCCCAGTGTCTCAGGGTCAGCTCAGAGGTGGCATTTAGGACTCCAAGGGCAGCCAGAGTCCTAGCTGGTGGCAGCTTTGTTCTGGAAGAAATGCTGCATCATTTGTGAACTTTGGAGGCAGCACCCCACTGTCTGTCAGTGTGACTGGATGCAAACCATGGCCATTTTCAATGGGGAAAAAACCTCATTCCCCCAGTGTCTCGGGGTCAGCTCAGAGGTGGTATTTGGTGCTTCAGTGGCAGCCAGAAATTCAGGTATTGGTAGCTTTGCTCTGGGAGAAGTCCTACCATTTTCACTATTTTAGAAGCAGCAGCACACTTTTGGCCACTGTCTGTCGCTCATATAATCCTATTAGCTTTTATTGTTTTCACTTCATTGCAAAGTGTTCCTTTTCTTTAAGCATTTTGTTTCATTAATTTAATCTCTTTTTGTTTGATTTCATTTCAGTAAGTATAATTATGCCACATTTTGGTCCATTTCACTTTATATCATTTTACTGAAATCCTTTTGGTTTTAGTCATTCCATTTCTGAATTTTTTTTTTTTCAATTGTGTTTTATTTCATCCTATCTCCTTTCCCGAGTGTTTGTTGCACTTTCTTCTCTGATTTCAAGATTTCAAGTGCAGGGAGATGGACCAAATGTTGCTGAATGGATCCTCATTGAAATCACAAGATTTAATTTCCTTTCATGAAACGAAGAATTTCCTTATATGAAAGGAAATAAAATCTCCAAGTCCAAGAACAAAGTGAAACAAACTGACTGGGGTGAATTTATAATGAAGTGAAATTCCGTTTAAAGAAATAAAAGCAAATTCTGAATTAAGTGATTGTAATCCAGTGTAGTGAGATTATATGAAGTATGCATGCCTTTTGTAGTTGCAGTGTCCCTGGAGGCCTAGGCTTTATGCTATGCAATCACTTATAAGTACTTAATACAGGAGTGACATAAGTGGAAGTAATTAAAGGTACATAACACAGATTAGTATGAAAATAGGCACTTCAGTGTCATCTCTGGCCCGGCTGATTCCATAGAAAGCAGAACAGCCTAAGCAGGAAAGAGTAAGAATTTCCTGTCTAGATATTCTCATTGTCTGGTGGGAGACCAGGGGACATCAGGGACAGAAGCATGGTTCACAAAGAGGAGGGCTCCAGAAGGAGCAATCTGGATAGGAGAAGGGTCCACAACTTGGTGTGACTTGCAAGGAAGAACTGCCTTAGGCACTTAATTCCAAAATAGGCTGAGACTTAGGCAATCCCAAGAGTCAAGACTCATTTTATTTAATAATCTTAAAAATGGCCCTCAGTGCTGCATTTCCATCCGTCCAGATTAGGTGATGCTTTGGTTAACAAGAGGTATATTGTAGATACAGTGCTTTAGGCTCCCATGTCTCCCATGCAATATTACTGAATCCCCAGCTCTCTCCTGTGGATAAGGCCATGCAAAAGCGAGCTCAAGAGTTAGCTCAGAGGCGGTCACTTTTTCAAATAGCATCAATTTCCAGAAATTTTATCTAAATGTAACATGAAAACCTGAATTACTCAGGTTTATTTTTTAAAAATAAAAGTTACCCTGTCCTCTCTTTCACCTCCCCTTTTCATTCCTGGATTGCTCTCTAAGAATTACAGTAACAGGCAAATAAATCACTTCAGTTACAGATCTATCATTCAATCCAAACTTCTTTAGGAAGCCTAAGTATTCCACTTAGTATAAGGTAATGTAGGAAATGGTATGTAATGGCCATTAGAAATAGGATAATAATGTGAGTGGAGGATCACCTGAATACAGTTATCTTGGATCAGATTAAGTGCAGATCAGAGAGTCAGCTGTATTGGAGGTAAGAGACAGAGATGTGCTGGCTCTTTCCACCCGAAAAAAAACCAGAATAAATAGCTCATGCACCAAGCAAACATAAATGTTCATGTTTCTTAGACTGAGATGAGTCAGTCTGATAATCTCCTAAAGATTAAAATGCAGCAAAGCCCAAAAAAGCTGCCTCCTGTGCTCTGGCTGCAATCCTCAGTCTGGTGTTCCCAGGCCTCACCCTCTCCCGTGGAATCACGGAACAGTTTGGGCCGGAAGGGACCATAAAGATCATCCAGTTCCAACCCGCCTGCCATGGGCAGGGACACGTTCCACAAGACCAGGTTGCTCAAAGCCCCATCCATCCTGGCCTTGAAGGGGTATCCACAACTCCCCGGGAAACCTGTTCCAGTGCCTCACCACCCTCACAGTGATCTAATCCAAACCTAATCCAAATTCTGTCAGTTTAAAGTCATTCACCCTTGTCCTATCACTACATCCTTCGTAAAAAGTAATTCTCCTGCCCTCTTGTGGGCACCCTTTATGTACTGGAAGGTGCTCTGAGGTCTCCCTGAAGCCTTCTCTTCTTCAGCTGTCTCAGTCTGTCTTTACAGGAGAGATGCTCCAGCCCTCTAAGAATCTTTGTGACCCTCCTCTGGAGCTGCTCCAACACTTCACTTCCTTCTTTTATTGGGGCCCTAGAGCTCGGTATCCGGCAGCCGATCTTGGAAACCCAGGGAGGGTTTCCATTCTGCTGGGGAATTTACTTGCCAGTACTTCTTCCCTGATGATTCTACTTTTTTTTTTTTTTTTTTTCTTTTTTCTTTTTTTTTTTTTTTTTTTTTTTTTTTTTTTTCCTTTCATATCCACATAATCACCACTTCCCTCTAGTCCTTACGGAACTAGAAGGACCGTGCCTTCCTGCGGCACCCCCGCACCCTGGCTACGCCCTTTGGTTACTCCCTCCTTGGTGAGCTCAGCCACCGCTTCTTTCCGCTGTCCCCGGCTTCCCCCGCCGGACCCGTGCCCCAACCATTCCCGGCAGGTGGAAGACGCTCTCCCTCTGCAGCCGCCCGGTGTGTATGTGGGAACAACGCGGGGAACGGGGAACAAGGCGGGGAACAGGGAGGCTCTTCCCGGCCGAGTTTCTGTGCGAGGCCGCTCTGCCCCGGAGCGCTGGCGGTGGCGTCGGGACACGGGACCAGGCTGCGGGAGAGATCGACAGCCTTACACGGGTCCGTCACAGCCCATGGCACACCAAGGGTCAGTCTTCACCCTCTCTTCTCGCCGTCGACCGCCCCTCCTTCCATTGTCCCTTCAAGCCGACAAGAAATAAGGTTTTCCAGCCCTAGGAAAATGTTTTGGCAGCAGGGTTTCACTTCGCATTTTTCAGAGCACTATGTAACTTAGCACTTTCTCGCCCGACGCCGACAAGGATTACTACAGTTTTTTTGTTTGTTTGTTTGTTTGTTTGTTTGTTTGTTTGTTTGTTTGTTTGTTTGTTTGTTTGTTTGTTTGTTTGTTTGTTTGTTTGTTTGTTTGTTTGTTTGTTTGTTTGTTTGTTTGTTTGTTTGTTTGTTTGTTTGTTTTTTTGGTTTTTTTTTTTGTTTTGTTTTGTTTTTTTTTTAATGGGGGAAAAAATAGATCTGCGGGGTACAACGCCCCTAAGAGGCACAAAGATGTTGGAGGTGGGACTTAATAAGACATGGCTGCATCTGCACCAGGTCTTTGAAGAGTCCAGTTTGTGGGATTTCAGCAGTTCTACCCTGGACTTCAATACTTGAGAACTTGAGCACAAAGTATTTTGCTTTTGCAGACACCCAGCAGTGCCCCAGTCCAGCAGGGCTGACTGGCCAGCATCTAACCTGGCTAACACATGGCATAGGTGTTGTCAGGTAGGCAGGCTTCTAGCTCCGACCTAGCATAAAGCACAGCAGTGTTGTAAAATGGAGCAGTAAGCTGTTGCTGTATTTCTTTAATTCCATGACTGGGAGCATTAACCCGGGTCATGAGAAAGTTCCATCAGATCTCTGCTGCTGGGTGAATGAGACTTATCTTCCTCTTAATTGGCAACAGGCTAATTTTGGCCATCTCCAGCTTCCTTGTGAAGTTGTGTCATTATGCAAGAACTTCCGGAAGCTGAGTAAGGTGGTGAAAGATGGAACTAGAAGACAGGGCTAGAAGGACCTCCACAGTGTTCTCTAAGGATGGTTTCTGGGTTGAACACATGCATAATGAGAACATGGAAGCAGCCCAGAGCAAATCTTCTCCCTTCCCTCCCATACAAAGCATCCCCCAATCCCTCATTAGGCTGAAATATGATTTAAAGAATCTTGAACATTATTCACTCAGTTGGAAGAACTATAATGGAAGAGGAGAGTGCCTCCTGTCCAAAATAACCAATGCTTCCACAGTTAGTGGGTATGAGTGTGAGAAAAGGGTTTGGTGTAGCATTGCGAAGAAAATAGAGCTGACTGTAGCTGTTTTACTTGACAGAATAATGTGCTACATAAAGGCATAGCTGGCTTTCTCTCTGGAAAGAGCTGGGTAGGGAGAGAATTTAAAATATAACCTGCATGGGGATTTCTCTTTTGACAGTCCCTTGGTATCTGACTGCAGGTCTTTATGGATTCAGAAATCAGGTGTGTGTTCTTCTAGGTGCACTGCATGGAGTGTGTCATTCAGTCACCTGCTTCCGCTCTACACACCTTTCATCAGCTCAGCCTGTGTGACAGCTGCTCATCCTGGTTGGGTTGGGACTATCTTGTGTAAGGATAATCAGTGGGTAAGCAATTGTTCTGGGATATATATGCGGGTGAACCCTAGGATGCTCCTGCCATGCTGGGAATCGATGGAACAGCTCCCTCACCAAGAGCCTCCCACAGGAATGGTTTCAGGAAGGCTCCTTTTCTACCTTCTTTACTTGGTAGGTCTTCATTGCATCACAGGTTCGACAGTCCAGAGTTTTGTCAGCCATACTAGTGAGTGAAACTTTCACATTTTCCTCCTCCACCAGCAAGAGTAAATTAAAATTCATTCAGATCTAAATCCTATTTCAAATAAATTCAAGCATCTTGATTCCAGGAAAGTCTGGATCCTAAAGGTGGGCAGATTTTATCTCTCATATTATATTTATGGTCCTTTTGTCACTGGACATTTGCAGCTTGTTATCTTTTGATTGTTCTTTTAAAGTGCATGTGCAAAAAAAATACTTGCAAAAGCAAACATCTCTCTTATAATTTGTTCCATTTGGCTCCACATATTCAGGAATCAGTTTCCATACTTTTTAAACAGTTCTCTAATAAATAATGTGTCCAGATTTGGTCCCAGAAGTGCAGGTGTGGTAATCATGTCATTTTCCCTCTGGCTGATCACTGTTACTCATCTTTGCTGACTTCAGGCTACCAAACCATTACCACTGTTTTATGCCTGACAGCTGTCTCACAGGCATGACAGCACTGATGAACTTTATAAAAAGGTGAGACCTTTAAAAAGGACTGTACAGAGCTCTGCTTGTGACCCCAGGAGTTACAATTTTCAGACTGTAACTGCTGCTTCTCCAGTTTGTCAAGAATTCACTTCTTCCTGAAGGATTTCTGTCTCATCTGTGAAAGCTGGCTTCCTGTAACTTAAAAACTTAACTCTCATTCCTAAGACTCCTTTCCTATTATCACTTTGATCTTTTCCAGGTGAGAGCTTAAATCCTGGCTGCTTCTAATTATCCTGCAAGCACAAAAAAATAACATCGTGTCCCTGGGCTAAATCCAGTTTCTGAAAGACACAGTCCAAAGTTATAGCAAAGAGGGAGGGGAAACTAACAGAAAGGAGAGATTTTATCCCGCAGGGTGACTTCTGGTGTAGACCAGGCAGTTCTCACATGACAACTTTCAAAGAGTAAGGAAAACATGGGCTCAAGATATAAGGTAAGAATCCCTGAGTGGTGACTGTGACTGCCCACAGGTGGTTTGTGCAGCCTAGAATGAGTGTCACTACTGGCAAACAACAGTAGCAAAAACTTTGGTAAAACAAAAAAATCACCACCAAACTAAAAACCCCCAAACCTCCAAATGAATCTTCACTGTCCTCACTAAAGCCCTGTTTCCTTAGGAGCTGGAAGACTAGTTGTTGGTCCTCTTTGAGGCCCAGCTGAGGCTCCTTCTGCCTTCATGCTGTCCTGTGACACACAGGGCAGAGCTGGGCTGCTCAGGGTTGGCTCATGGACCAGTGCCCAGTGCTTGGGCCATACTGGGACAAAAAACCCAGCTGGCTGCTGGGCAGGCAAACAAGCAGGCTGACCCTGCTCACCAGGGACACACTCAAAACTGTGCTAGAGGCTAAAAACAGCTGACCTAGGTCCAAAAGCTGAGGTCTGGGGCTGACTCTCTGCATATTCAGTTTACTCCTGTCCTCCACAGAATAGCCCAAGCATGTTCTAGTCTCTGTTTTCAAGTTTATTTTCCTGTCTTTCTGGGGATTGCTCTCCTGTAAAGAACTGTTACAATGTAATTAGTGGAATCATATCTGTCTTTGTGTGTTTGCATCTCATTGTATAATCTGGTGGGATATCAAAACAGACAAATAAATACAAACAGAAAGTAAATCATTACACCCAGACAGTACTGGCTTTTATGGTCCTTCTGCTCTGTCAGGTCATTAAATGCCTTATGTTTTTTCCATCAATGATAGGAGCTGTCACAGTGCTCAATTACCTTGTAAGATGCTCCCTGATTTTCAGAGGAAATCTTCTCTATTTGATTCAAGCATCCTAGCAACTTAAGGGAGAAACTGAGAAAGTGGGATGGGGCACATGCATCAATCATCTGATGAATTAAATAGTTGAAATAGTTTCTATTTTAGATCTTAATTAGCTAGAGGGGTCCCATGACAAAAAGTGTGTTTACACTGCACAACTTTTTATGAGCACAAATGCATATATTGCGATGGCCGAAGGCCCAGTCAAAAGCTTGGAGCTTTATTTTTGTTTCAGTAAGTAGATTTTTGTCCAATCAGATAGCATCAGCAATGCAAATTTTCACAATAGCAGTTGGCCTTTATCTGACCAGTCTAAGAACAAAGGCTTCCTGTTTTGCAATATATCTTTCAAGATCTTTTTTATGACCTAAATAAATATTACAAACTCCTTGTCAGCAGGCTTTCTGTTAGATGAAAAGAAAAAGGATGGTCTTAGTGGGTTTTTTTCTGAGAAATTTTACCAAGCACCAAACACAAATCGTCCTTCACAGTCAGTGAATATCACCAGCCTCTGGGAAAGATAATCATAATTTTTGCCACGAGTGAGGAAAATATGAATGATGCTAGGGCATCAGACAATGGTATTTTGTTCTGTACCTTCTCCAAGAAGTAGGAATTATTCTCATTTCCCTACAGAATTGTGACCTGGGAATATAAAGAGAAGACTACACAAGGGAGACTCCTTTAGATGGCTGGAAGGCGCTCAAGATCTAAAGGAGATTGAAACATCTTTGTCTATTCAGGTGAATTTTCATGGTGTTTAGACAGCAACTGCACAGCAACTTTTCCAGCGTGTTTTTGTTCGGGGTATGAAAAGAGGAGTGCTTTCTAAATTTCCATAAGAGAGTTGCTGCTCTGCCATGAATAACAAAAAGAGACAGTTTGAGCCCTCCTTTTCAGCTTTACTCCAGGCCCTGCTTAGTGACAGTCCCTCTGGGTGTCTCAGCATTGCTGAGATAGACAGGCTCTGCTACAGCATCCACTCTCAGGTACTGCCAGTTCCCATCATCCTTTGCTATGGTTTGAAACCAGGTTAGCAAAATCAGGTTTTAAAACAGTGAGTACAATAGGGAAGATCAGTTCCAGATGACTCAAAGCCTTCCCACTTTTCCCTTTCCCTTTACCCTTTCCAACGTCATTGCAATATAAGGAAACAAAATCTCACATGCTGGCTCTGGTTCTCCGAACTTCAGTGCTTCAGTTTTCAATAATGAAAATTTTCAGTAATCGTCAGGACAAGAGGATGTAGACTCAAGCTCCACCAGGGAGGTTCAGGTTGGACATTCAGGAAGAATTTTTTTCACTGAAAGGGTGTTTGTCCTGGATTGTCAAGTAAATTGTATTCTATTTGCTATCTGTATGGCAGTTGTCTTCTGTTAAGTGGGCAGTTTTCCTTATCTCTTCTACAACCACTCCTCCCTCCAGGGAGACATCTGCTGATAATAGGCTATTGAATGACACTGCATGACTGATAAGAGCTATAGCATCCCATTGTGAGATGCTCCAGCACAGAGGGAAGAGCCAAGCATTCCTATCCAGTTATAATCTTGAGATTCTGGAACACCAGAAGGGCTTCTCCACTGGATTTCCCAGAGGAACAGCTGGCTCTTCCACTGGATCTTCAGAGGAAGAGTACACCCTTCTACAGGATCCCTGCTCCAACAGAGCCACACCTGACACTCTAGGAGGACTGCAGCCACAATTCCAAACGGACTGCTACCAACACCCTGACCAACAGGGTGTTAGGTTGTGTTCTGACTCTGTCAGTGTAAACATTGGAAGAGGCAGCCCAGAAAGGTGGTGGAGTCACCATCCCTGTAAATGTTCAAGAAACAACTGGACCTGGCAATTATTGCTATGGTTTAGTTGACATGGTGGTGTTTGGCCAAAGGCTGGACACAGTGACCTTGGTGGTCTTTTCCAACCTTAAAGATTCTGTGACTCTATGAGTCTGTGAATTGAGCATTTGCACATCCCTTCATCTCCATGTCCCTGCACAGACAGGTAATTGAATAGGTTGATCCTCATTTTGTGGGAAGAATATTCTTCCCAAAAGGTTTTACATGCTATTGTACAGTGGTGAAGGGTTGCATAAACTGCTACATGATGGGATTCTGATAAATTACAAATCTTTGCTCCCCTTCTGCCTAAGTTATTACCTTTTTCCCCAAATCCATGAGGAGCAGAGGGATGCTGGCACTAAGAAATGCCTCTTACTGCTCTCAAGAAGAAAGCAAAGAGTTTACAAGTGGAATCTTGCTTGACACTAAACCAGAGCAAAGTTGGAGTGTAACAACTGCCAAAAGATTGTTAGATGGCTTTTTAGCTCACAAAAATGTGGAAAAGCATGTAAATGTAAAAGAAATTATCTCTAAAAATATTTCCCTGATTTCTTGTATTCTCATAATAAAAATAAAACTACATTTTAAAATTTAAAGCCAAAATTTTCTAGTTCTTGCACTCTAAACATTCTTAGCTTTTTCTAGCTGTCTATTGTACACATATCTGTTAAATATTGACTTTTAAAGTATTTTCTCTTTGTCACTGCTTTTGATGATGCTGTAATTTTGCTCAAACTTTAAAAGCATCCATCTAATCTGGGATGAGAATGTAAAGGGCTGAAGATAAATGTAATTTAAAACTATCTGTGCTAAACATTCTTATATCAAGGTGTCAAGAAGCAGCAATATAATAGTTATCAAATATTAAAAGGGTAACTTGGTGTTCTGTTTTCGTAGTTCAAGCAAAGAGAAAAGCAAAAAAGTAAACGAGATCTTGAATGGCCAGCTGTATGTTTAGCTGTGTCTTTTTTAATAACTTACAGTATTTTATAGTCACAAAAAAACATTATATAGTTTACTGCTTATGAAGTCTGCTTTAAAAGTGCACGCTAGGTCAAAAAAGAGGTTAGTAGGTACAATTATTTTTTAGCACTTGGAATTATTCCCCATAGAAGAAGTTAAAATTTCTTCATGGTTATTTTAAAGTGCAGTACACAGACAACCCCTTTAGGGCTAATACACTGCTCTGTTCTTTACTATGCTCAATAAAAGAGAATTTTGATGCTCACTGCCTGCAATTTGATTTCCTTTGCGGCACATCCCAAATTCCTTAATGAGACAAAACATGAATGAAGTTTGAATGCCAGGACTTCAGACATCAACTCTTATTGTACATCCCTAATCTCTTTTACTTTCAAGGATCAGAGCTTGTCTCAAGAACATGAGATTGTCTTAAAAATGACAAGATCACTATTGTAAGTTGTGAGCTGTGTGGGTTTCCCACTTAGCGTTTGAGCCTCTAGGGTGAAAATTGACAGCCTGATTCCAGCAGTCAAAGCTGCTACAAGTGAAAATTTTAATATAATCAGGTGACTTGGAGAACATCACCAAAAATGTTTGATACAGTAGGATCACGTCAGTTATGGGACTGGATTGTGTTGTAGTATCCTTGTACTTTCTATGGAGAAGATAGTCTAAAAATTGGCTGGATCTTTCCTTTGGTTTTTGCAGTGGGAATGTCATAGTGGCTTCTACTGAAGCTACTTCTACATACTTTCTGATTTCCCAGGAATCCCATTGTATGGCAGCAATAAGCATAATTTTAATTTAATTCAATTCAATTTAATTTAATTTAATAGTGCAGTATTCTGGATGGAGTTTTGTTCTTGTCCTTTAAAGAGGGAGGCGTGCTCAAATCTGAACAATAATCGTTCAAAGCTCCACTGTTTTTCTCTCTGAAGTAGATCTACTTTGCAGACATTAGATGGGGGTTTGGTTCTACAAGAATTCACACTTACCAATCTTTAAGCAATTTGTGCTGGAGGACACAAAAAATCATCCATTGAGTCGTCATTTCATTTCAGTAAATGCTTGGCTAAAAGCAGAAAAAGATGGTTGCAATCTTAGGAGTTTTTTTAAAAACTAACTACACAAACAACCACTTTAGGGCTAATAATTTGCTCTGTTCTTTACAATGCTCAATAAAAAAGACCTTCCTTGCTCTGGAGAGGTTTTTTGTCTCAGATAAAAAGGGCCACAGGCAGACAGAGGGCATAATGCAAGAAAAATAGAGAGTGGGAATAAATGGATTCATCAGTAAGCTGCATAAATTGTGCTATGCACCTTTTTGTACAATATAGGGATTTACAGTTTGGGAAATGTAGTTTTTCATAAAGCATGAGATCTTGCAGCACAGTTTCAGGCTACTGCTTTTGTTTTGTTTTGTTTTGTTCCATCACTGTTAATTGTTGCAGTTCGTTTTGGGGTGGGGGCACCCTGGGGTGCCCCCGGGGGGCCTCCTAGGCTGTGAGTTTGCTGGCAGCAGCAGGCAGGCAAGGAGACTCCACACGGCTTCTGAGGGTGCTGATTAGATGAGGGTTTATTTGGGGTCCCATCCCTGGGAACAGCATGGTTATGGAGGGAGAAGGGTGGAAGGAGGAAGGAGGGGGAGCCTAGGGGAGGGAAGGGGCAAGAGGGGAGGAAGGCTAAGAGAGGAGAAAGGCTAAGAGGGCAACTGGTCTCGCTTGCACGGTTTAAGAGGGGGATTGAAAATGGGCGCGGAATCAGACTTGGGCCAAGGGGATTACAGATACATGATGGTTCAGGGCAGGACCACAGGCTTGGGATATACCATACATTTCGGAGGGGTGAGACAGAGCATACCATTTAAATAAAATGCAGTACTACAGTTAATCTTGTTCCTGCCTATACTTTCTAAACTATTTTACAGCCATTTCCAGAACAATTTCACATTGTCAAGTTAATCTGAGGCTCCAGGAGCCCCAAAAGAGGTTCCCCTTCTTAAGAACTCATGGCTTTTTAGGCACCTCTGTGTGATAACAATCTAAATTCCACACAGATGAGAAGGAGAGCACTCAGGGAAGGAGCAGTATTTGCCTGCTCTGTTGAGATGACTGGGTGGCTGCACTTTACTTGGACAATCCAAACTGTTTCAGCCTTTTTGGAAAAACTAATTAAGCAGTTAAGCTAATACACCAGCATTACCAGTTCCATGGTGCAGATTAAATAGCTAGGCCAAGATTTTTACTCTTACCTGGTAGGGTTTTAAGGAACTGTCCTGGTTTAGGGCAAATTTGGGAGAAAACCTCCCAATGGGCCCGCCCAGAAAGCAAGTCCACACGGCCCCTCCCCCCAGCTGGTACAGGAAGAATTTCCTCGGAGAGAAGTGGAAGAAAACCTGTTTATTTAACAGGCAAAGCACTCTCCAGCACAAGAAATGAACAATACTGGATGACAAAACTCATTCACTGCTCTGAAGAGATGACAAATTCAGAAAGTCTCTCCTGTGGGTGGTCACTCTGTTATCGATCCCTCTGGTGCTGGGAGAGTCTGCTGCCCAGAGTAGGTCCCGGTCGGCCACAAAGTGCAAGCTCTCAGTGCTCCCCAGGTCCCAGTTTGGGGCAGGTTTGAACAGTTCCAAGAAAAGGGAAAGAAAAACAATCTAGGGAAAACTCAGACTGCCTCAGCTAGCTAAACTAACTGAAAAGCAAAAGGAGCCCGGTGCTCTGCCCCATCCATACCCAGACAACAACAGTGGAGTTCTCTGTTCCAGCAGACTGTGGGGGAGGGTGCAGCTGATAACAAAATTCCATGTTCTTCTTCTTCTCCCCGCCTTCACTATCAGAGCCAGTCCTGAAGGCACAGAATACAAGATCCAGCATAAACAGAACACCCAACTGGGGATACAAGCATCATAACGTCACCCTAGGACAGCAACATAAAGGAGAGTTACTTTTTAGATTATAGGAGGTCCTCACATCTTTTTGGGATGCATGTTCTGACCAAACAGCCTATCAGGTGATGCTTGTTAGACTTCAGAGAAAGGATAAATCCCAAATCTCAAGTCATCTTTAGGGTGACAATAGTCCTCTATTCTACAGCTGTTAAAAATGTGCTCTGAAACTCACTGCGAAAAGTTTCAGAGCCAACTGCAGACCTAATTCTCACTGTTGTCACTTTTTTTCACATAGGTTCATGATGTTGTGCCATCAGCTCCTCCTTGTCTTTGGGCTGTCACTAGCTAGTGGTGTGTGTGCATCTAGAAGGTGCTACTCAGAAGCCCAAGTTTCCATGTATTTTTTCTGCAGCCTCACGGATGTTCCACCTGTGCCAAAAGATAGAGTGAAGCTTTTCCTGACTTACAACTATATCAGGAAAGTGACTTTGTTTCCACTGCTGGAGCACTTGTGGCTATTGGAAATCGGAACCCAGTTAGTCCATCTTGTTACCATAGGTAAAGGAGCATGCAGGAACCTGCCAAACCTTCATATCTTAGACTTGGGAGACAATAAGATTCTTCAACTGCATCTTGATGCTTTTGGGTTCTTGCCAAGCCTGACTGTCCTCCGTCTGTTTCACAATTCCCTTGGAGATTCCATCCTGGAAGAATGTTACTTTCAAGATTTGAGGTCATTGGAAGAATTGGATCTTTCAATGAATGAAGTCACAAAACTTCATCCCCACCCCTTATTTTATAATCTAACAGCCTTGAAAAGTGTGAACCTGAAATTCAACAAGATATCCAACTTTTGTCAAACCAATCTTACCAGCTTCCAAGGAAAACACTTTTTATTTTTTAACCTTGGTTCTAATCATTTGTACAAGACAGAAGATGTGGCATGGGCCAAGTGCCCCAATCCTTACAAAAATATTGCATTTAGCTCACTAGACCTTAGTGACAATGGCTGGAGCACAGAGAGAGTCCAGTGTCTCTGTGCAGCCATTGAAGGTACTCAAATAAGTTCTTTAATATTTATCAGTCCTATAATGGGTTCAGGATTTGGCTTTGATAACTTAAAAAATCCAGATGATTCTACATTTGCAGGACTAGGAAGAAGTAATCTAGGGTTCTTTGATATTTCACAGGGTTACATTTTCTCTCTCAATTCTTTAGTCTTTCAAAGTCTTGGCAATCTGGAATCACTGAACCTTTTCAAAAACAAGATAAATCCAAAGGTAAGCAATTTTTGGCTTGGGCAACCTAAAAATTCTCAATCTCTCAAGTAACCTTTTGGGTGAGTTGTACAATTATACTTTTGAGGGTCTATGTAGTGTAATGTATATTGATTTACCGCAAAATCCTATTGGGATGATTGGTGACAAATCATTTCAGTAGATCTGAAAATAATTGATATCTGAGGCAATGCCATTAAAAGTCTCCCTTCCGTTCCACATCTGAGCTCTGCCTTTTTAGGTGACAATAAGCTAATGTCTGTAGGTGACAGAGCAGTAACTGCAACACACCTTGAATTAGAAAGAAATTGGTTGGCAAACCTAGGTGACCTGTATGTTCTTTTCCAAATTCCAGATCTGCAGTATATCTTCTTAAAACAGAACCGGTTCTCTTACTGTGTGCAGAGTGCTAATGTTACAAAAAACAATCAGTATATTGCAGCGGCAGCGGCTGACCTTAAGGTGCATCCCAGCTAGCTGCGGCCAGGGCCAGCACTGCCGGCAGCACGGGGGCACTCTCCCGATCGTATATATGGATCTAGGTGAAAATATGTTACAGCTGGTGTGGGAGAAAGATTTATGTTTGAATGTGTTTGGGGCACTGCCCAAAATTCAAGTTCTACATCTGAATAACAACTACCTCAGTGCTCTTCCACAGGAGATTTTTAGAGGTCTAACATCTCTTAAAGGACTTAACCTGGTTTCCAACCTGTTGTCTCATCTTTCTCCTGGGCTTTTCCCACAAAGCCTAACAAACCTAAACTTATCTGAAAACCAGCTGTTTTCCCCTGAGCCTGAAGTCTTTATGACTTTGAGTATTCTGGATATAACACATAATAATTATGTCTGTGATTGTGCTTTAAAGACCCTACTAGTGTGGCTGAATGAAACCAATGTAATCCTGGCTGGCTCCCAGTCTGAGAGGTGCTGTGTATACCCCCCTGCCTTTGAAGGAATACCCCTGTCATATATGACATACGATGGTTGTGATGAAGATGAACTCCAGCAGACACTCAGATTCTCACTCTTCATCTTCTTTTTGGTCATTCTTCTTGTATTTCTGGTGGCAGTCATAATTTTTACTCGCTGACAGGGGATTTGTTTCATCTGGTATAAAACCACCACAAAAAGACTGACAGACAACCAACAACGAGCAGCAGATAAAAGTGAATACAAATATGATGCATATCTGTGCTACAGCAAAAATGACTTTGAATGGGTCCAGAATTCTTTGCTAAAGCACCTGGATTCACAGTATTTTGATAAAAACAGATTTACCTTGTGTTTTGAGGAAAGAGATTTCTTGCCTGGTGAAGAACACATCAACAATATTTGTGATGCCATTTGGAACAGCAGAAAAACAATTTGCATTGTGACCAGGCAGTTTCTCAAAGATGGGTGGTGTGTGGAAGCCTTTAATTTCCCCAGAGCAGGTACTTCTGTGATCTGAAGGATGTCCTCATTATGGTAGTGGTTGGGTCACTTTCTCAGTATCAACTGAAGAAACACAAACCGATTCGAAACTTCCTACAAAGGAGTCAGTATTTGTGGTGGCCTGAAGATTATCAAGATGTAGACTGGTTTTTAGATAAACTTTCTTGCCAAATTCTGAAAGGAAAAAAAGTGCAAAGGAAAACTGGTGGTATAAAGCTGCAGCCTATAGCAACTGTCTCACATTGACTGTGTGAGTTCCTGGCAAATATCCCATTTCCAACTGTGCCATGGCAGGAATAAACAGAAGTTGTTGTATTGTGTTTTGTTATA